>NC_092242.1:61241019-61246019 GCF_036320965.1 Panulirus ornatus
AGCTATTGTACCTCAGCTTAGCTTGGTTAACTATACCGCCTTGGCTTAGCTGTGTTTAAGTATTGTACCTTAGCTTATCTATGGTCAGCTATAGTCACTTTGGCTTAGCTGTCACCAAGTACTGAATCGCGTGTTCTTTGTGAAATATCTGTATATAATTATCAACATGTTACTACAAGTGTTTCAGGAAAGTAAAAGCAAATGTCGTAACTTCAGATATTTTGTAACAATATCTACGGCTTCTTTGATCGTGAAAAGTGATGGTGGATGTCCCAGGAGTTATTTGGTGACTACATCAAAATTTTAATACCTGGTAATTGATGTATGCTCTCTGTCTGGTGTCGCCTAATTGGACGTGCTAACATCGACAAGATAATCAGTGGAGATGTTATTATCTCTTCCCATCACGTCTAAATTACTTCAAAGGAAACTCTTAAAACAAATTTGGCGTTTGCGGACACCCTGATATGGGAGTGAACATCATTTAATCTCTCTGTGAACATGATAACCGCTGAAGTTTGTTATCATCTCTGAAGTTGCTGTGTCTTTGATTAGAACGTGCCAGAGAGAGACGTTTAAGGTCCTTGATGTAATCTTGTGTTTCCTTTGGGTCAGGAAGGTGTTACCTTGGTAGAGTTTCTAGTACTATCAAGCACATCGCCCCCCGTATACCACATTAATCCGAAGCCATCCATGTTCTGGTTTTGTCCCAGTGAGATTGTATATCTCACTCCTTTCTTTCTTTTGTCAGTTTCTATTTTCCCTTTACCTGTAACCATATCTCTATTATTCTATTTCTCCTTATACAAGTCTTACTCTCCCTTAATATTCATCAATCTCTCCATTTAATGTTTTCAATTTTCTTATCCTCTATTTTTCTTCTCTTACTCATGCTGTTTCTACCTTACGACTCTCTCTCTCTCTCTCTCTCTCTCTCTCTCTCTCTCTCTCTCTCTCTCTCTCTCTCCTCCCCGGGTCAGGAACCAGAGGCCACTGACCCTTTACCTTGCCTCAGTCAGCCACTGACCACCATTACAGAAGCAAAAATGTCTAATATTTCTCCTCACACGGCCTTAAGCTGGTCCAGGCGGCTCCTGACGCAGTTCAAGCTTTCCAGCACCACCTTAAAGTTTGAGTCGCCAGGCACTGCTTTAAATCTTCGATCAAGCTGAGCTACATACTTTCAATGTTTGCGATCAGGCGGAGGGAAGCGTCATCACTGAGGTATTGATGTATCCTAAACTACCCAACCTCAAGCCTCCATTCCCCAGTGATGTTCTTGATCAGTTAACATCAGTACCTGCGCCTCACACTTGCTGGGATTAACTCCCCACCCTACAACCCCCACGGTACCAGCAGGTGAGGTGATTAGCGACCAGGTCCCTACTGCCGGGTGAGCAGGTCACTACAGCGCAGTGCAAAGGCATGACACTCTCCCGATGACCTTATTTCCCTGAAATGACACATGACAGGAGGAGCTGACGTGTATGACGTAGAACTCTCCCAGTGATTATACCGGTCCGAACTGAAGCTCGACAGGAGACGAAACTCGTCCAGTATTGTACGAATGTCATACTTCCCTGAAGGTTGTGTGTGGTAAGGCCATCTATTGGTCAGAGGCACAACCCGTTTACTGCTCATGGTTCCACTTTTTGTCCATAGATGGCACTGGTAAATCCCAGGCCTCCTAAGGTTACGGATCTGGCGCAGTTCCCCAGGAAGTAGTGCTTCCGTTTATGAGTGTTAATGTTGGTCTTGTGTTATATATATGTGTCCCGGGTTCGAATCATATATGCGCTAAGAGATTTTCCTATTTTTGCCTCACGACTCTGAGTATTAGATTGGTTTAGGTTAGGTTGGGTCAGGCTCTTATCCATCCTGATATTCATCTTCTTTTAGCAAAATTATGATACAATTCCGAGTCTCAGCATCAGCTCCATGCATTAGCGATGGAAACTGGTCAAGTGAGTGAGACTGATGACTGACCGACATCAATTAGTACAGACGCTCCTGGCTGCATTGCTCGGCAGTTAATGGCAGTTTGCTCGGATACGCTATTTCTACCATTCATTAGAGCTATAGGACCTCTATAGGTACCTTAGTAGCGCCATCTGTGAGTAGTGACCTGTATTTCCCTGGGTACACCCGTAGCGCTTGTCCCCCCATCTGTTTCCGCTAACATGTATATTCTTGGATACACTCCCAGAGCCATCCATCAGGACTAACACCTTCCACCCTGGGTACGCTGCTGACGCCATCTATTCGCGGAAACCTCGCACTACCTGTGCCATCTGAAGCGGCCCAGAGGTAAAGGGAAGCTGTGTCGTGTCTTCGTATGTAGCAGGATAGCCAGTACATGCAACGACATACATTTGCTCATCACAGTCTTGTGTTATCAATCAAACGTAGAACATCTCGAAGTATGCGCCACTCTTTAGGTTATCGAAAAATTAAATGGCGTGAAAGAAATTCAATTTAACCACACGTGGATAAATGACAATAATCAAAGTCTCCTTAATTAGTGCCTTCCGTTCGGTGCGTCCATCCAACTTGTAACTATAATCATCAAGTGTTTCTCTTTTCAACAATACTGATTCCTTATGACTTGATCTGCTTATCTTTAGTCTTTAAAAGGTTCTTTGGGCACTCTAGCCTTCCTGGATTTTCATCCTTCACACGAAGTGATGAGCGACCATGACTCATACATGGACAGGGAGATATACAACTTATAGTACCTTCCCTCTCAACCTTCGTTCTCGGCAGACTCCCAGACAGAACGATAACTCCAAAAGCAGTTCGAAAGGGGCCTTATTTACAGTGATTTCCTACCCCTTCACTACGGGGAAAGAGCTTTATACAGATGGGACCTCGTCCGTCTTTTGAACTTCCTTCGCCTTCAAGTGGCCTTTTATACCTTTGTAAACTGCCAGATTCATTAGTCAGTATCCCTCAACCATCCACAGCTGTGCGCAGGAAGTTCCTCGTGATGGTTTACAATTTGTGGCAGGCCAAACACTGTATCAAGATGGTACTGCTCTGTATTCCTCCCCTCTGTATGGAGATATTTCTTAGGATTATACGTTATTAGTATAATCAAATTGATCTAGTTATGATCACTTAAGAATGATAGTGACTAAGAAGAGTAGATTTTATCAAATAGACTTTTTTCTCAGAAAGCAAAATATTTTTAGGTGCCTTTTAACCTTCTCTGGTGGATTTCTTCACATCAAAATCAAAACCAGAGGAGCTGTCGGGGCTGAGCACCTTCAAGACGTGGGTGCGACGTCTGACCCGGGAACTTAGAGACCACGGGGCCAGTAATTCACCTCTAGTGATGAACTTGTTAGTACAAGTTTTAGGCCAGCGTTCCCTGCATTTACATACATATTAAACCGAGCGTCAAAGATTTGCGCGGGAGAGGATCTGGATTGCCGGTGTTGGCTTGTAATGGGATTAGGATAGAGGATCAATATCCATGATGTAGGGTTGGGAGGCCTTCTTGCCGCCTTACACTTGGGATTATGGGATCTCTCCGATGAATGTGTAAACAAACCTTTGCCTCGGTTATTCACCAACACCCGGGTCAAGGCCTGCCGGGTTTTTCCTGAGAGATGGCGGGGTACTGGATTAGCCTGGCTACGTTCATTTCCAGGATATGAGTTGCGGTTCAGGCAGAAAGAGGATTAAAAGGGATATTACAAAGTTACTGGATATTTGTATATACGAAAAATTATGTTTTCAGGTGGGTTTGGGCTTGCCAGGCTCGGCCGCCAGAGGGCCAGGCCCCCAAGAGATCTCTGGGGGCGTTGGAATAAGGTGAGGATGTCTTGACTTTACCAAAGACGTCTTGGAGCTTCTGGCAATGACTTCGCCATCTTGCCAAGCTACCTTGGTCCTCAGCACAGGTGTTTCCGTTGCGTTCAGTGAAGGTGTGATGATAGGGGGCAGAGGCGACGCTTTCGTTCAATCCACGTTCACATACAGAATCATCTGTAATTAAATGGTTATGATATCCTGCCATGCCGTTTAGATGTTAACTTTTTCATTGCCATGTTTAACGAGGATTTCATATTGCTCAACGAAGAGGTCTAGATGTTCAAGAAGCTTCCATGATTTACCGGGATGTCCTCCTGTTCAACGGTGTTCATAGATTAATCCACCCAGTGTCTTGTTCAAATTGAAAGTCTCGATCATTATCATGTTGCGCTTTTTCAATGTTTGTTAAGGATGTCATGTTCAAAAATGTCTGCATTTTCAGTGAAGACATCTGTATGTTCACCAAGAACTTTGTGTTCACTGTTCAGCATTATGAATTCCACAAAAAATGCTGAAAATTATCAGGACAATTCATCATTAACTCAGGAGGTAACAAGACAGCACTGAAAGTATTTTCTCTTTGAAAATGAGTTAAAAGAAAGTTATTTTGAGCTTGAATGCAGTTGTATTTCAGTTGAGACGAAGTAATTTTGAGTTAACATAAAACGATTTTGGGTCGGGGTAAAACTGTAAAGCAATAGAACAAGATTTTCTTACATCACAGCAGTCCTAACTCTCGAGTCTTTCAGTCCCGGTGAAACTAGAGAGCCTCAGCCAATCACAACAGCTCTTTCATACTAGTCTTTTGGTCCCGTTGAAACCAGTGAATTCCAACCAGTCACAGGGGGGCTCTCAGTACCACAGAGCCTTCCTTGAGACACAGCATCAGCCAATCACAGCACCTCTTGCATGCCAGTTCAGTGTTCTCCATGACGCTAAGTGGTTGAGGGGTGAGGGGTTGGAGGGAGATTAAAGTCCAAACAAATAATATTAAACATCACCGCCGCCTCAAAAGAGCCTCCAAAAACCCAAGGAATTTGGATACTTGGTCGTAAGGAGTCGTGGCACCAATAGTTGTAACAGTAGTAGCAACAGTAACAGCTGCAGCAACAGGAGTGAGGGGGAAACAGCAGAAGTACGAGCAACAGAAAAGACACCAACGGTGATTGAAGCAGCAGCAGCAA
>NC_092242.1:61251019-61308519 GCF_036320965.1 Panulirus ornatus
ACATTTTTCTAATTAGATCATTTTGTTCTAACTTTCGGCAGGTCGCCTGATTATGATATAGCAAATGACTTGATAAATCTGGGTATTTTGATGTTGGAAATGAGATCACCGTCTACGCTTTCCCACTAATTACCGCTAATAAATCATATGTTCCATCTTGGTAAAAGTTTTGGTAATATGTATGGTAATGTTGGCCTGGCTGGAGAGGTTTAATTAGTATCTTTTTACGTGACGGTCACCAGGGACGATGCCTTACCTCGTATTCATACCCTACGATATTGTTCATCGCTGCCTTGAACGTTCGTCTGAAACTGACTCCAATCCTGGAGTTTGTTTGGCTAGTTTATCGCGCAGGGTTGCGATAGCATCCGTAGATCTATCTTGAGGGTTTTTGAATCGAAGCCTTTGAGCATCTGTTGAAAGAGAATCTCACATTAGCTGTCTGTCTCATAACGCCCCTGTTATTCATTATCTCTCCTGTTCATCTTGGAGGCTCTGTGACCTGTTGTGTCTTCAGTCATTTTTCTGTTCATCGTAAAGAACTTATTCAGTTGAAATATTCGACTCAACATTCTCGTCACCTCTGAACCGGGGCATGTGAAGCTTCTGGGGTAAACCATGGAAAGTTTTGTGGGGCCTGGATGTGGAAAGGGAGCTGTGGTTTCGGTGCATTATACATAGCAGCTAGAGACTGAGTGTGAACGAATGTGGCCTTTTTTGTCTTTTCCTAGCGCTACCTCACACGCATGCGGGGGGATGTGGGTGCCATTTCATGTGTGGCAGGTGGCGGCGGAAATGGATGAAGTCAACATGTATGAATATGTACATGTGTATATATATATATGTATATGTCTGTGTATGTATATGTATGTATACGTTGAAATGTATAGGTATGTACCGTGTGTGTGTGGGCGTTTATGTATGTGTATGTGGGTAGGTCGGGCCATTCTTTCGTCTGCTTCCTTGCGCTACCTCGCTAACGTGGGAGACTGCGACGAAGTATATCAAAATAAATAAGTAAATATATATAAGGATTCCTGCAGTATGGATCCCTCTTTATGCGAGCTTACCTTAGATGTTCACCAAGAGTGTTCAACGGCAGTTATGAACACCCAACCCTCAGTCATCCTGCCAATAAGTTGACCTAACTGGATGTGGGTCGTGACGAAACGATATCTCCTCAAACACCATAAGAAAAAAAATTAACATCTATTCTGTACCACAACTTTTCACTCAGGCCACGTCATAGGTATAACCCCCCCCCCCCCCCAAGATTGACCTCAGCCCGAAACAATCAGCGGGGGTGAGGGATGTCTCCTCCCGCTTACCTGGAGGAGGAGGGAGGAGGAAGAAGAGGTAGGAGGGAGGCTGGGGAGTTGGCCGGGGGATGTGGGTGTTGGTGCAGCCAATAACATGGCTCTTCAGACCACACTGAGAACAACAGACCCAAACTTTGCCCATCTGCCAGCCTCCTCTCAACCCGGGTTATTGCCAACCCAACTTGGCCAAGCAGTCTATTGTTGCTCCAGCTCTGAATGTTCGATTGTTATTGTTTTGTGCGTTTGTGAATGTTTAGTTGTTTTGTTTATGCACGCGCCAATGCCCGAGTGGTATTCCTTTTGTGCGTTTGTGAATGTATAGTTGTTGTTTTGTTTGTGTGTGAAAGCTCGGGTGTTATCGATTCGTGACTTTTTTGATATTCTTTTTGTGTATGAATTTCTGTTTGTTATTGTTTCCTATGCTTGTTGTCCAGTAGTTTTGTTTGTACGTTTGTAGAAATATCTTATCTGCATCTTTTGTGCCTTTTTTAATGTTATTCTTTCGATTGTGCTCGTGCAACTCTTTGATTGTTATTTACACATGCGTATGCGAATATTTCCATTGCCCTGTTTATTCATGAATGCCAGAATGGCTCCGATTTGTTCGCGTATGACTCCAGAACTTTCTTTGTTTCTGTTTTTGCATGGTTGTGTCTATGTTGTATATCACAATACTAATAGTAAGGGACTGTATTGGAAACCCCTGATACCTAAATGGACCGATATATATATATGTGAGCGCTTGTTTATATATTCATTTAAATTACCAGTAGACATATATTGAAGTATCAAAGACTTTGTACACTTGTAATAAGTCATTTGAATACATTAAGAACACGAGTCATAATATGATATATATATATGAAACATATTCTGATACCGTAAAGCACATGCATACAAACCCTGTTTGAACAATGCAAAGAGATTAGACGTATCGAAGTCTATTGAAGAATATTTTGAATACTGAGATAAGAATATTGTGAATACTGAGATATCTCTCAGTGGTGGGAAGAGTCTCCCAAGCTGTCTGGGTGAGAGATAATAACTCCCTCTCTCAACCTGTTTGCATTTTCCCGTCAAATGGACCCGCTAGATGCATTAGAATAAGTTGCTAACCATTGCTGAATTATTGCCCGGCTCGTCGCTAATACTGAGCGAGTCAATAATATGTGCTCACGTTAAGTGTGGATGAATGCATCATCCTGGACTTTAAGTGCGACACGCTAGGCTTTGAGTGAATCATCCTGGGCTTTGAATACATCATCCTGGAATATGAACAACGCATTACCAGGTGTTTGGAGGAAAATCAGCTGATCTCGATTTTTTTTTTTTTTTCACAGGGAGCAAGGGTGAATCTTTTACCATAATGGTTCATGGTGCCCATGGCATTCCCCTCCCACCATCACGTTTCAACTCCCTGGTATCATCAATGAACACGTTTCTGTATTTACGAGATGAAGGTTTATTTAGAACTTCTCTGATCAGTACATATTTCTTAACTGAGTTAGATTTATTTCTTATTCCTTCACCTCATTAAGCGAACTAACTCTGGACTGCTGCAGTCAAACAGTCTTTCCAAACTGGAGATGGAGTCTGTTAGAGCATTCTAACGTTGACCAAAAACAAGAGATGACCCTTTTTTTAAACCCCCTTTATGGCAGGTACTTTTGATTCAGTGATCAAAGACGATTACCCTTACTTGTTAATCACTTCCTGTTATCATAAGAGGTTTAGAGGAGGGTTAACAGTCGTGAAGGTGTGTTTCGGTAAGGAGTTGATGAGGTGTGTGAAGTGGACAGTGTGTGAAGAGTGTGTAAGAGTGTGTGTTGAGGGTGTATGATGGTGGCGTGTGTGACGATGGGGTGTTCCCCAAAACACCTGGCTTACCAGGTCCCCGTTAGCTTATTCATGTTGGGAAAAAAATATAAGACTGTATTGAAGTTGCGGTATGGTACAGCCTGACTTTATACACGGAAGTGGATGATCGTAAGGCCATCAAAGAGATTGAACTCTTGAAAAGACGTGTCAAAAAGAGTTGTGTTATCCTCCTGAGCGCGAGGGCACGACGCCGGCTTGGACCGATGGGCCTGGTCTTTTTATGGGCCCCCGATGCCCCCAACCCCAAAATTAACTTCACACATTCCCCTAGAGGATGGCAGCGTTCCTTTGCAGGTTGGCTTCATCAACATCCCCCACCCGGGAACGCCCCCCACACCACCAACGAAACCCAAGGCCCCCCGCCCCTAAAGACCCCAACACCCCAACCACCACCCCCAAAGACAAGCGTTCCGGGGGTCTATCAAATCACGTTCAAAAATGTAAAAAACCCATCCCCCATAATTTTGGGAGAATCCCCGCGGTATGAATTCTAAAGATAGCTCCCCCAGTGTCCTGTGCCTGGCCCCGGGGGGGCGACACAGAATCTTTGATTAGCTCGGCTGCTGAGCTGGGGTGTCGAGCCCTCCAGACGGAGCCCGACAGACAGACAAAAGCAGGCGGACGGAAAAGAAAAGGTTTACAACAAAGACAGTGATGACAGAGAAAAGACAGACAGACGGGGGATGGGGGTGACGAGGGGTGCAGCGACAGTGTGTAAGGGGAGGGGAAAACAGACGCGAGAAGAGGCCTGGCCTTGAATGATAGTCAAAAAGCAAGGGTCACCCCAGTCCCCCCTTTTACCTTCTGTGGAATATCTGCCGAGAAACATAATTATGGCAGGCTTGTTGAAAATGTCCGGGGGGGGGGGGTGGTGTGTGTGTGTGTGTCGTCTGGACACAAGACCTGAGGTTTATGGAGAGTCTACCTTCACAACTGAGGATCTATCTTTAGCACTTAGCTTCAGGATCTAGCTTCAGCACTTAGCCTCAGGATTGCCCCCAGATTGTTAGGATCTAGCTTTAGACTTAGGCTTTTTTAGGATTACTCCGCCTTTGCTCAGGATATGCCCCTAGTCTTTGTTGGATCTGCTTCAGCCTTAGCCCCGGATATGCCCCCAGATTGCTTCAGGATTTGTTTTTAGCACTTGCTTCAGGATCTAGCTTCAGCACTTAGCTTCAGGAACTACCTTGAGCATTTAGCTTCATGATTTAGCTTCATTACGTGACGTTTGACTGTCGATCAGCTGAGGGGGCCGCGAGGGGCCAGACCGGTTTCCCCAGTTTTCCCCCGTCCCCCGCGAAAAACTTTTCCCATTTTTGTTTAGTTTGCCCCCCCCTTGCCTCCGCAACAACCCCCCCTTCCCCCCTTCCCCCTTCTTCAGCGTCTTCCTCCACATTCCCTCCTCTCTTTTTGGTGGTTACTTAACCCCTTCCTCCACCCTCCATCCCTCCTATCTCTCCGTCCCCTCCATGTCGTCCACCTGTCCCGCCCTCCCATTCCCATTGACCTTTCCCCACCCCCCCTAACGGTATTCTGCCCCCCCCTTCCCCCTCCCCCCACCTTTGGCGTTCCCACCCCCCTGCCAACCCCCCCTCAATTACCCCCAAGACCCCCCTTCCCCCCTGTAGGCCTGCCGGTCCCCGATAATTTAAGGAAAGACTTAGAAAAATATTTGAATTTAGACGAGTTTGTGGTTCTTGGTGTTTTTGAGGGTCGTCCATGCGCCAGCGGTCCCCTCCGGGGGGTGGAGGCACCTCGGGGGGGGTTTTCACCCTCCAAGTGGTAGAGAGCCTATTGGTCACCCCCCCCCATGTGGAAAGAGCCCCGGCCTCCCCTCCCATGTGGAGAGGCACCAGGGCTCGTCCTCCGCAGGTGGTGAGACCCCCCGTGGTCTCCCCCCACGCACCAGCTGTCTTCATGTCCATCCTATTTTATCCCTTTCTTCCCCTCTTTCTTTTTATACCTCCATCTCTATCTTCTATTTTCCCATTCCCTCCTTTTCCCCTTTTTCCTTCCCCACCTCCCCCCCCCCGTTCCCGTCCACACCACACCCCACCACCACCACACCCCACACACACACAACTGATTTACCCTAATTTTGCACTTCCCTTTTGCGAGGATGGGGCGGTTTTACCCGCAGTAGTTAACGCCGGCAGTTAGCCCTGGCCTCCGGGTCGTTCGTACCCCCCCGCGGACTCCTCGTTAAGGCCCCTGTAAAGATCAAATGCCCTTTTGGGGTTCCCTGGCCAATTGGGAGAGGAGCAGGGAATGACCTCTTTAACTGGGGGGTTTTTGTTTAGCGTTGACCTGGAGGGGGATTGTTACAGCAGGTGGGGGGGGAGGGGGGGTTTAATTGTGCGGGGGTTAGGGGTTGTAATGAGGGGTTAGGTACAAGGAGATTAATTGCCTACGTTTCAGCCATTGGTTGTATAACTCATTGAGAGACCGTGGGGTTCGTTGACCACTGTTGGGGGGCGGTTTTTGGCATTTGTTCAGCCCAAAAAAGTGAGGGGTGGCCTGAGCGGAGGGTCTGGCTGGCTGCCCCACGACCTTGTGGGCGTCGTGGGGGCCTACCTCGAAGCGTGGGGGTTTTTGGGAAACGAAAATTCTTTCGTCTGAGATATGTTGGCGGGAGGGGGGCTGGGAGGCGGGAGGTGTCACTGTAGAATAGCCAGTGGCAAGGATGTGAAAAAATTTGTCTTTTCGTCTTAGGCTTATGGATAGTGGTGAGTGGGGTAACTTTAAATTTGGATCCATTGGAAAAAGGGTTTATATCTATTAAGGTGTTTTTTCTTAAAACCCGTTTTAAAGGGCTCCCAATGGTATCCCCTTTAAACCCTTTTCATAAGCTAGCAGTCGTTCTACTCTTTTGTATACATAGACGTATGGATACTCAAAAAAATAACATGTGTAGTAATCACACTTGTCGTTCTGGCAAAGACAACACACACAACCAGCCCGGTCCTTTCTTCAAAACTTTGAAAATTTCCCCAAAAAACATTCGGTGTTTAAAGGTGAGTATGTAGCAAGGGTGGGGATATCGCTACCCCCGGCCCTTCCAATTCATCAGGATCCCGGTGGTGAGTGCAAAAAAAAGTGCTACAATTGCCCAATCCTTTAACAATTTAAGGAGAGAAAGAGGAGAGAGGAGAGAGAGAGAGAGAGAAAAGGAGATTCGTCCAATCCCTAAATAGATGAGATGTTAAAAAAAAGGGGAAAAAAAAAAAAGTGTTTTGTTAGTTTCAACTTTTAGCGGCCGTTGTGTCCTCTTTTATGTACTTTGAAAAGTTGTAATTGGCGCCGCCGGGGGACTTGTAACGGGTTTTTGAATGCCTTTGGCCCAGCTCGCAAGCTGGAAAGTTAAAAGGGGTTTTTGAGCTGATAGGTGGTATCCCAACTTCAAAGGGCGATGTTGTTGTTTTTTTTTTCGTACGCGGACCCCTGAGCTTGCGATCAAGTGGTCTGTCTTTTGTCTGTCACAGTGTCTTGTCGTCTGTTTGCCCGTTTGTTGGTTTTTTGGGTTTGTTTTTTTTGTCTGTCGTCTGCAGTTTTCTGTTTGCTTTTTGTTTTTTTTTGGGTTTTGTTTGTCTGTCTGTTTTGTTTGTGTGTTGTCTGTCTGTCACAGTGTCTGTTGTCTTTTGTTTGTTTTTGGGCTTTTTGTTTGTTGTTGTTGTCTGTCACAGTGGTTGTCTTTTGTCTGTCCGTGGCTGTTTTTTTTTGTCCTTTGTCTGTCTGTTGTTTGTCTGTCTGTTGGTGTTTGTTTGTTTTTGTCTGTCTGTCTGTCACAGTGTCTGTTTGTCTGTTTCACTGTGGGTATGTGGGGTTACTGTTTTCCTTGTGGGTAAAAGGGAGTGATGGGAGAGGGGGGGGGAGGGATTTTAAAAACATCAAAGCAACAAAAAAAATAAAAATGATGTTCTGAAAACGATTAACAGTTGCAAATTCTTTAAAAATTTGTTTTAATTATGTAATAATGAAAATGTTTTATTTAATAATGTTGATGATGAAATGATAAAATGTAAATGTATTTAAAAATTTGTAATAATAATAATAAAAATAATAATAAAAAATAATAATAAAATTTAAAATAAAAATAATGAAAATAAAATTTGTAAAAATAAAAGATTGTGAAAATAAAATGTCATTTTAATGCAATAATTATAATAATGATGATATAAATTTTTAAAATAATATCAAAAATGAAAATGATAACAATGTATTAATAATAGAAAAATGAAAGTGTTTTCGTCTTTGGTTGAAAAACCTTAAGTCCCCCAAATATGGAGATCTGATGATGTGTGGCATAAACGGTTCCCTCCGGCCGGTTGTGGGCCCTCTGGGCGCGAGGAGCATTGGGGGTTTTCGGGGCCCCTTCAGGTACCCCCGGGCTCCTATAGTGATAGTCATCGGGGGTGGAAAGGGGGAAGCGGTTGCTTCAAAACTGGGCTTGTTTGGTTAGGGGACGGTCGTCGCAGAGGCATTTTAAGAATTTGTCGGGGGGTCAGCGACGGGGGCATTATCGTATTCATGGTCTGGGGAACACCACGGGTGAGGCGCTGGAAAAGAGGGAGATGGTTCCTCAAGAACTGCGCAGACACCCTGACGACTTCGCTGCAGAAGAAGTCGTTTGCAATTCGTGGCATGAGACCTCTCCACAGGCAAAGGCGTGGCATGAGACCTCTCCACAGGCAATGGGTGAGGGCTCGGGTGTTCCCTTATGTTACCAAGTCGATAAAATCAACAAGGATGAGAGGAGAAGAGAAGAGAGAGAGAGAAAAGAGAGAGAAGGGGGGAGAGAGAAGAGGGAGAGGAGAGAGGGGAGAGAGGCCTTTCGTTAAACCTAAGAACCCGACGAGGCGCGGGGCAGAGGAGTCCTCTTCGCAAAAAGGGGAGAAACTGCAAACTCAGCGCGGTTCGCCCAGTTAAATACAAAATCTTTACCACAAAGGAGAGAGGAGAGAGAGAGAGAAGAGAAGGGAGAAAAAGGGGAGAGAGAGAGAGAGAGAGAGAGGGGGGGTGGCGTCGGGTATGGCATTGGATCGTAATTCACTGGGAGATTGTGGCCTTGTTGACTTCAGTATTAGAGAGACTATCCCTCCCCTCGGGGGGCTTTTTAGTAGGGATGGGATGTGATGGGCGAGGATCTGATATGGGGGAGGCACTGATGATGGGGAGGGGTTTGGGTAGTAGGGGAACTCGTGGAAAATTTTATCGTCAATGGTAAAATAGAGCAGGTGTATGTGTGTGGTGTGTGTGTGTTGTGTGTGTTGTTTTTTTTCTGTCTGTCTGTCTGTCACCCCCTCGCTCCCCCGGGCCCCCTAGACTGGCATCCCCCCCCCGGTCCTAGTGATGGCACTCCCCCCCCCTGGTTCTGGTGATGGCACCCCCTTCCCCGGTTTGACTGGCACCCCCTCCCCTGGTTCCCTATGACTAGCCTCCCCCCCCCCTGGCTCCTGTGATGGACCCCCCCCCCCCTGGTTTGATGACTGGCACCCCCTCCCCGGGTTTCCTGTGACTGGCATCCTCACATCGTATGCAGGGGGCCGGGCCCTCTCGGTTGACGACATAAGGTAAGATTTTTCACAAGACGGATGCCTTCACATTTCGGCGCTCCCACCCTACCCGGCGATGTGCGTTGCGGGACACCGTAGACGAAAACTGTGGAATTGGTTCTGGTGCCTGGCCCCGGGGGGGGAATGCTTTTTTCGTTTTTTTGGGGGGGGGGGCTTGGTTTGGGGGGGGGAAACCAAAAATCAAAAAAGGGGGGGGGAGTCGGGGGGGGATAAAAATTTTAAATTCCCTTTTTCTCCCTTTAATTTTCTTTTAAAATCTTTTTTTCACTCACCCCTAAGTGCCGGGGTAAAAAAAGTTTTTGGAAAACAAAGCGCTAAAAAGGGGAGTCAGGGGTTTTGTCCAAAATTTTCCTTTTGCATTTAATAATATAAAATTTTTTTTATTTAAATTTTAAATTAAAAATTTAAATCAAGAATTTAACCGAAACTTTCCTCTTTTAAAAAAATCTTTTCTTAAATTTTAATCCTTTGTTTTTGGGGGGGGCGGACTTAAAAGGGCGGGAAGGGAGGAAAAAAAAAAGGCGGGGGGGGGGAGGGGGGGAAAAAGGGGGGGGACTTTGCCTCGGGGTTTTGAGATTTAAAATCCCCTATGTAAGAGGGGTTGGGGTTGTTTTACTTTCGAGGGAGCAGGTCCCTCCCCGGGTTTTTAACGGGGTGGTGAGAGAAGAGAGAGGGGGAAGAGAGAGAGAGAAAGAAGAAGAGAGAGAGGAGAGAGAGAGAGGAGATAGAAAAAGAGGGGAAAGAGAGAGAGAGAGAGAGAGAGAGAGAGAGAGAGAGAGCCTGCATGCAAACAAGCAGCCAGACTATGACACAGACACAGACACAGATGGATAGGAACAGAAACTTTAGACAATATCACACAGACACAAAGAGAGAGACGAAACGATCTAGGAATATGAAGAAACAAAGGACGAAAGAAAGAGACATAAGAAGAACAGAGAAGAGAAAGAGGGAGTAGTAGAGAGCAATGGCAGTTGGGAGTGGGTGATGTAAACCCGATCATCGGGAATGATGAAAAGACTGTGTTAATAATTCAGGGAGAGGAAGAGGGAGGCACCAGCCAGTACCCACCTGCAGGAGGGCCAGGCAACCATGGCATAGAGGCAGAGGGAGGCACCAGCCAGTACCCTACTGCAGGAGGGCCAGGCAACCATGGCACAGAGGAAGAGGGAGGCACCAGCCAGTACCCACCTACAGGAGGGCCAGGCAACCATAGCATAGAGGCAGAGAGAGGCACCAGCCAGTACCCACCTACAGGAGGGCCAGGCAACCATAGCATAGAGGCAGAGGGAGGCACCAGCCAGTACCCACCTGCAGGAGGGCCAGGCAACCATGGCATAGAGGCAGAGGGAGGCACCGGCCAGTACCCTACTGCAGGAGGGCCAGGCAACAATGGCATAGAGGCAGAGGGAGGCACCAGCCAGTACCCTACTGCTGAAGGGCCAGGCAACCATGGCATAGAGGCAGAGGGAGGCACCAGCCAGTACCCTACTGCAGGAGGTGCTGTCGGGGGACAGGCAACCAATGACATAGAGGAAGAGGGAGGCACCAGCCAGTACCCACCTGCAGGAGGTGCTGACGAAGGATAATGAACTAGGAAGGAGAAGTAGATGTGTTGACAAGTAATATCCACATATTATAGTTCAGATACGATAAAAGACTCTGTTGAATCACCATGTATGCTGAGTGGCGAACAAGCTATCATGTTCAACAATGAAAGAGAAAGAAAATGGATAAGACCAACGTGTTTTGATGTGACACACTCATGTGTGGCTCTGTACTGACACATCTCACACCAGTACAGTTTAAGTTCCGTGAAATGTAAATATATGATTTGCATTTGCTTTTTTTGTGCTTAGTTTGAGTGACGTCCCATACAGAGTCTGGCATAAATAAGTCCATCGTCCTATCTACAATGTAGATGATCGTTATCGTACATCACTCACCTGGAAGTTGCCTGGCGGTAAATTCAGCTGGCCAAAAACAAAGCTCTCGTATGGTAGTCAGGTCTGTCTCAAAAATTTCCTGCTTAATGCTCAAGTTTTCTCATTTAGAATTTTGGGACAAGTTAAGGAGACGCTTAAGATGCAAGAGTACCCGAGCCGCAGCTCCTCTTGACAATCTTATTAAATTAGATTCGCTTTTGTTTTGGCGGACGTGACAGCAGAGGGAAGCCACAAGCGGGGGGAGAGGTGGGAAAGGGAGGGTTAACTTTGCTCATTCTGTGTCTTGGAGGATCTTATCATGCCCTATGTAAGAGGGTGGTTGGTCTACGGTCGACGGCAGCAGAGGTCCCCCTGTTTACTGATGAGAGAGAGAGAGAGAGAGAGAGAGAGAGAGAGAGAGAGAGAGAGAGAGAGAGAGAGAGAGAGAGAGAGAGAGAGGCATGCACACAGACAAACATGTCACAGACAGACAACATTAGAGAGAAGGACGAAGAATATGGAACATAAAGACAGTCAATTGAATAGATGACCTAAAACAAATCCTAGTGGTCTATTGCCAGATCATCTGCTAAAAGAGAGAGAGAGAGAGAGAGAGAGAGAGAGAGAGAGAGAGAGAGAGAGAGAGAGAGAGAGGTCATTCACTTACGAAATCACATCATCCGCGTCGCATGGCATAATAAATAGTAGTACGAAAATAACTAAAACAAGCAAAACAACACAACAAAACTGCCCAACACATACCCCAACATCTGGAATATAAACGATTCAACACCAGGAATATAAACGATTCAACACCAGGAATATAAACGATTCAACACCAGGAATATAAACGTTGCAACACCAGGAATATAAACGTTGCAACACCAGGAATATAAACGATTCATCGCCAGGAATATAAACGATTCAACACCAGGAATATAAACGATTCAACACCAGGAATATAAACGATTCAACACCAGGAATATAAACGTTGCAACACCAGGAATATAAACGATTCAACACCAGGAATATAAACGATTCAACACCAGGAATATAAACGTTGCAACACCAGGAATATAAACGATCCATCACCAGGAATATAAACGATTCAACACCAGGAATATAAACGATTCAACACCAGGAATATAAACGATTCAACACCAGGAATATAAACGACACAACACCAGGAATATAAATGATTCAACACCAGGAATATAAACGATTCAACACCAGGAATATAAACGACACAACACCAGGAATATAAATGATTCAACATCAGGAATATAAACGATTCAACACCAGGAATATAAACGATTCAACACCAGGAATATAAACGATTCAACACCAGGAATATAAACGATTCATCACTAGGAATATAAACGTTTCAGCATCTGGAATATAAACGATTCAACACCAGGAATATAAACGATTTAACACCAGGAATATAAACGTTTAAACACCAGGAATATAAACGATTTAACACCAGGAATATAAACGTTTCAACACCAGGAATATAAACGATTTAACACCAGGAATATAAACGTTTCAACACCAGGAATATAAACGATTCAAGGCCAGAAATATAAACGTTGCAACATCTGGAATATAAACAATTCAACACCAGGAATACAAGCGTTGCAACATCCTGAATACAAACATTCTAACATTAGGAATTTATAGATTCCAACCCCATGAATATATGTAAACATCCCAGCATCAGGAATATCAACATTCAACATCCTAAATGCATACATTCACACACCCTGAATGTAAACAATCTAACACCAGACATATAAACGTTCTAACACCAGAAAAATAATCATTTCTAACCAGTAATACTAACATCCCAGTACTAGAAATACACATTCCAACATCTGATATATATATATATATATATATATATATATATATATATATATATATATATATATATATATATATATATATATATATATATATATATTCCAATATCCACTGAACAAAAAAGAAATTTGAGGAAAAGGAAAAGTGCAGGAAAAAATATTGAGAGGTAATGTTTTGTTATGGGCTGAGCCATGTCGTGTACTGTGCCGGGGGGAGAATCAGGGCAGCTCCTGAAGTAACACTGGATACATAGCCAGGTGGCTGGGAGGATACATAGCCAGGTGGCTGGGAAGACACATAGCCAGGTGGCTGGGAGGATACATAGCCAGGTGGCTGGGAGGACACATAGCCAGGTGGCTGGGAGGATACATAGCCAGGTGGCTGGGAAGACACATAGCCAGGTGGCTGGGAAGATACATATCCAGGTGGCTGGGAAGATACGTAGCCAAGTAGCTACGTATCCTGGGTGGTGATAACACTGTATACCACTACCCCTGGGTGATGGTAACACTGCCTGTTACCAGCACAAGGTGGCGATAGCACTGCGGCCACTACCTGTGGCTACTGCCAACACTGTAGCCACTACCTGTGGCTACTGCCAACACTGTAGCCACTACCTGTGGCTACTGCCAACGCTGTAGCCACTACTTTAATGCACATCCTGTTCAAGTGATTAATTCCAGCCTTTTTCCTTTGCAACGCCCCTTACCCCATCCTGCCTCCACCCCCCTACGACCTCTTTGTCTTTTTCCCTTTGCCAACCCCTTTGCCATCTTCCATTACGGTCCCTCTGCCGTTTTCATCCTCAACACACCACCCCCCACCCCTCCTTTCCCCTTCCCCCACCTCAACTCCCCTCCCCCACCTCAATTCCCCTTCCCCCACCTCAACTCCCCTTCCCCCACCTCGCCCCTCCGCCCTAAAGTCTTCCCTTTCTACATATTCCCTTTCGGATCCTCGTCTCAGGATCCCTTTTGCCCCTTCCCTTTACCATCGCACCCCACTGAATGACTCTCTCTCTTCTCTCTCTCTCTCTCTCTCTCTCTCTCTCTCTCTCTCTCTCTCTCTCTCTCTCTCTCTCTCTCTCTCTCTCTCTCCAGAGTAACCACTCCTGGAAGAAGGGCGAGGGGGTGCGTCGTCCCCCTTCTCTCTCTCTCTCTCCCTCCCCATCCTTCCTTGCTCCTCAACACCCCACGAAACCAATATACGGTTGACCGCCATTGTTTCGCGCCAAAATAAAGTACGCTGTTTCCCACCAAAAGTAGGAAGGCGGCTTTCCATCCCCCTCACCAAAATAAGGAACGTGAGTGTGAAGCCTTTTTTCCTCGGCTGCCCGGGAGGGCTGACTACCAAGAAATGCAACTTTGTTCACTCTGTATCAGCTCTGTGTCCGGGTGTCTCCATACACCATCTCGTCCTGTTAAAATTCTCTAGTTAAGATGGCCATATTGATACAGACGAAGGTACTTCCAATATCCTGTATGATAGAACAAACGTTTTCTATGCGTCTAGATTAAAGTAGAAGTGTGCCAAAAAAAATGAGATTGATATGCATTAGAATAATACGCGATCCTGTTCTGTAATCCTGCTTGTAGGATCCCGTTATATCATCAGATTGTGGAATAATTCAACGTCTAACTTTCGACTCCAAGTTTGAACAAGGTCATCTGGGGCAGTAATGAGATAATTATGAAAAAGTTAGTAAATAACTCATAAATGTTTAGATAATTATGAAAAAAGTTAGTAAATAACTTATGTTTAAGTTATATAACATCCAGTGATGACACAATGACAATATAGCTTCCTGGACTTCAAAGTATTTTACCGTCTGTGATGTATATGTACTTCACTATACTAATTGATGCTATATTTACCTTTATTAGATATATAAATTGCCATGATTTCCAGCAAATCATATTTGGACGATATTACTTTGATGTCAGTGTCTTCCCTCATCTTCGAAGACGTCTACAGGTCATTAGAAACGTCCCTTCGTGTTTTTAAGAACAAGACATTTCAGAGATTTTGATATACCTGAGATATGCTCCCGGCGAGGAGGACCATGTCACAACCTTAGCGTTCTACCTCACGTGGCTCAGGAACGCCTGCCTGGCTCACGGGGGATCTACACTGAGTATGGTGAACTCTTTTATTTCTTCTCTGGAAGTCCTCCTTCCCGATAATCTTGTCAGTTTCTACTTTCCTTACTCTAGCCTCACTCTCTCTCCCTCTCTCTCTCTCTCTCTCTCTCTCTCTCTCTCTCTCTCTCTCTCTCTCTCTCTCTCTCTCTCTCTCTCGAACCCAATGAAGAGATTGACCAACGCCAGCAGTTGGGTCGTGTAAGCCCCCAGGGGACCTTTTCCTCTTCCTTCTGACACACACGCAGCCCCTAAGACCTCTCTCTCTCTCTCTCTCTCTCTCTCTCTCTCTCTCTCTCTCTCTCTCTCTCTCTCTCTCTCTCTCTCTCTCTCTCTCCCTAAGCGCATGTGCCTAGCAGGTACTTAAGAAAGCCCAGGCACCAGCTCGACCCGGGGCTGTACAGTGAAGTAAACGTAATGTCAAAATGGCATTTCAAGTGTAACGTTAAACTGAGATGCTAATTTGAGTTACAAGATGTGGCTGAATTTAACTGCGCATTTTATAATTAGCTGTCACGCCTATTGGGGTCTTTAACTACTCGTAAATGCAGAACAATTGTTACGACTGCGGTAATAATAGTTCGACATGCACATAGGAAAGGGGGTCATGTAATCATCGTCTTGGAATATATAGATTTCGTAACCCATGAATTCTAATGATGAATGTGTCAATGAGTTACATTGCAAGATATTCCCTAAGCTTACTCTCTCACCCCTCTTACCCGCCTCCCTCTCTCTCCCCAAGCTGAAATAAGAACACGAGCCAAACATACAGTTTCTAGTATCTAAGAATCATGACCACGATCTCCTCAAATGGTTCCGACACTGGGGGGATTAGAGAAAAAAAAAAGAACATCGCATGAATCTCCCAGCGAACCTGTCGACCATAAGTTCAGGATCTGTGCCATCTTTGTCATCGTGAGATTTCATCTCATCTCTAACAGAACAGAGGAAGTTTTCCAATATCATATACACTGTGTGTGTGTGTGTCTCTCTCTGTAAGTGCAGTTTGGCGGGCAGGCAGCCAAGTTACGACCAGTCTTATCTACCAACTACGACCCGTCTTAGGCTTCGGGTAGACGTCTTGGTACGATAATGTCGCGAAAAAAGAAAGAACAGCGTAACAATATCAAGGAGGATCGTCTGGATCAAAGAATTAAAAAATCTCCCAACACGGAAAGTATTTAGAACTTTTTTTTGCCGTTCGCCCCTTTTACTGTATGATACATACTGTATGATACTGTATGATACATACTGTATGATACATACTGTAACATACAGTGGCCCGGTCGCTGTATCCCTCGCCTGTATGGTCACACCTGCATGTTGAATGTTCATCACAACCATCTTCACTACCATGGAATGTGTATGGTAGTCGATAGACAACTGATTCATCGTACGTACATGCATAGACAGATAAGGACGTTCATACATACAGCCTACACATACATCCATTCACGTACAGCTATCATTATACAACTCCAAGTTTCCCATTTTATGGTCTTTCCTAACAGCCTCACGGCTGAGCTACAATCAGTAGCAGGGAAACGAGAAGTTCTTGACGAAACTGTAATCCCGATGATACAGTTTCACTGTGTAACCTCGAGCAGACGGGGTCCTGCGTACATACATACATACATACATACATACATGCACACATACATACATACACACATACATACATACATGCACACATACATACATACATACATACATACATACATACATACATACATACAAACATACATACATACATACATATGCTAAAGTATATTTACGCGCATGAACATCAGTAGGCATGTATCCATATACATTACTCAATTATGCATACGTAAAAACACACGCGATATGGCTCCTCCAAAACCCAAGACCACCTGCCCCGTCATCTCACTATACACTTAAAGGTGATAAAGTAAGTTTAAGTATATCCCGTTCCCACGTACTGGCACACTACAGCGCGATTAATATTCATATAGTGGGAATACACTGGCAACATTTTGATGGGGAAAAAATTATCATTTAATCAAGCAACAGGTCTCAAAATAACAATCCCACATTACGAGACCAGACATCACCATGCTTCTGGTTCCTACTCTGAACATACAGGGAAAATATATATATATATATCATAGATATGTAGCAACATTCAGGTCATCACACAATCAAAGATATGTTAGTGGTTTACACATTCTCTCTCTCTCTCTCTCTCTCTCTCTCTCTCTCTCTCTCTCTCTCTCTCTCTCTCTCTCTCTGTGACCCAGACAACAGTGTGAGGTGTAGTGATCAGCGTCATGCTAATGAGTCCCCGTCCATGATATAGAGATAATCCTTATCTCCTTCATGTAACCGGGACGTGAAAATATGAGAGTCCTGGCAAGTCATCATTATGTCTCAATCTCAAAACACGACTGTTCATCTCGTAAAATCATGTCTCCCAGGATACATGGGTTTGAAACCCCCAGCATGTACAACTGTCAAGGATAAAGATCAAATAGAAAAAAAAAAAAGAAAATTCGAGCGCAGATAAACCCTCCTTCCCTCCCTCCAAAAAAAGTCTTTTCTGTTTTCATAAGGGGGGAGGGACGCCAGCAATATTCTCTTCCCTACTGGAGGGAAAAATAGAGAGGGACCTTGGTCGCAATACTTCGTCCCCCCGAGAATGAACTTGCACGCTGCAGATTTTCCAGTCACGTCGTCATCATCTGGGAGATGCGTACGCTCAGGACGAGGCAAGGCCTCTCAGGGAGGCGATAGCCATCCCAGCGTAGGGATGGCCGCTGCACACACGTCCTCACAAGGATCTAACACCACCCAGGAGCCTGGAGGAGCTGAGCTGTGGTGGAGAAAGGAGGCTGATGATGGAGCTCATTCTTCATCTTCATCGACTGCTACCACGTCCAGCAGGTGTCCGGGTGACGCTGCTGTTCTAAGACGACCTGACTCACACTTAGTCTCTCATTACAGTTCATATGTGTATGTGTCTACCGCAGTTAACGCGTAAGAGCGTATACGCCACGGATCTTCGGCTTTATCAAGGATGAGATTTGATCCAGTGCAAGTTTACGCCAGGGAAGGGGAGTGGCAAATAGTCCAATTGCCAGGGACGACAAGGAGGGTTGTTAGTAGTAGTTTGGTTGACCCAGGGGGCCGGGGCGGGTCATGCAGGAGTGAGAGGCTGGATAGTGCGACTGTAACCAGAGCCACACGCCACACTCCGTCTCCTCCAGCAGCTGTAGGGGGTGGAGGTGACCTGAAGCGGCTTCAAGTATGGGAAAACCATAGCAAACATGAAGTTAATGGATGATCAGACATGAAAGTGAAGGACTATCAGCTACAAAGAGCATCCTACTGATTTCAGAATCTAGGCCAGGATATCACGCCTTACCCAACACCTAAGTTAGTTCTAAATGAGAAGCATCAAGACGTCCTAACTTAGCCTTGGTCGATAATATTGTATCATTACTACAGACCTAAAGTTATGAAGGGAAGTTGCATGTGACCATCAGAATCTAGCAGGATTAACCCATCAGAATTCACTATCAGGAATTACATCGTCCAATAGTTCTATAGTATTGGTGGATAGATAGATAGACAGCTATAAATGATATGAAACGAATGACGGAAGACATGATCCTGGCCTGGTATTCGCAACTTTTTTGTTCATCTTTATGGATACGTTTTAGCATTATGTCTCCATGCTTATTTGCATACTTCATGTGTTTCTTTGTTCCTCGTCCATAAAACAGCAAGTTCTGCGGGATAGTCCACGCGAGGAGGACGGGGAAACACTCTGGATTATACAGGAAATAGGAAATACAACGAATATTGATGTAGCCTCCCCTATAAGTGGATATGGCCGGCGTTATAGCCAGCGAACATAGCCAACGATATAGCCAGCGACGTAGCCAACGACATAGCCAGCGACGTAGCCAACGATATAGCCAAAGACATAGCCAGCCACGTAGCCGGCGATATAGCTAGAGATATAGAGAAACGCAGGAGCATATCCCCTTATCTTTACTACCGCGTCCCATGAACCCTCAGACACTGAAGGATGGTAAACGATAACTTTGTAAATAATACGTATGGAAATGAAGGGAAGGAGACTGTATGTCTGAGTTGAGATTTCCCCCATCCCATCCCATCCCATAGCCCTACCCTTCTATCACCAGCTTACAACCGTGTAAGTGCGTGTGTCTGTGTAAATGTCCCTCTCTCTCTCTCTGTGTTTGTGTCCGCATCTGTGTATATCTCTATGTACGTATGTATGCCAGTTTATGTATGTATATATGTATGTATGTATGTATGTAGTATACTTGTAACTGTTTGTGTACATGGACGCACTAGGAACTGAATTCTACACATCATCTATTTTGTTTTACCGACTCAAAGTATTCTGTAGATTATCACAATATGTTCCCAGTAACGGATCATACATACACAAATTATTATGTCGTTTTAGTTTTACGCATCTATTGCCAATGAAGGTGATTTTCCCTGAACACCATCGCAAGCAACTGTTTCGTTCGTTCTCCTTGTATGCAAATTACCTTTCGTATCCTTCCCCTTACCGTGGGCATCAGAATTAATCAAGACTTTAATCGTAAGTTTTACTCTATAAATATTTAATTTCTTTTGATTACATTGCCGACCTCCTGGTCCGGTAATGTGATTTCTGGCGACACGGTGATAAGCCAACCCAATTGTCCAGCCTCTGTGTGTGACACACCCACAGGGACGCGAGGCCCCCCTCATGGACGAGTCCCGGCGTCTCTCTCTCTCTCTCTCTCTCTCTCTCTCTCTCTCTCTCTCTCTCTCTCTCTCTCTCTCTCTCTCTCTCTCTCTCTCTCTCTGTGCAGGCGGGTTCTGTTTACCGAGGCGTCTCTGCCTTTACCAGTTGGTCGCCCCCTACTTCTTTTATCCCCCCACTCCCTCCCCCATCTCCCCCCCCCCTTGGAGGAGGCAAGTGTTAGACACACACACACACACACACACACACACACACACACACACACACAGAGGAGGGCAAGATAGGTCATAAAAGGCTCGACCTCTGACCCATCTTGCCACACCTCCCTCACTCTACAGAAATAATGGCCCCGACCGAGGCTGCAGGCGCAGTTCAAAGACGGTCTCCCAGATTTAATATTGACATCAAAGACCCGGACAAAATATGTTGTGTTTTGAAACTTTGACAAGAGTTTTACATGGTTTATTGGGCGAGCGAGGAAGGCCGGGCCAGGCTGAGTGGCGACGGGGAAGAAGGAATGATATTGGATATCTCCACCCCTAGCAGAGCCTTATAATGGAAGTGGATTAGGTTAGGTAAACAAGGGAAAATTCTAAAACCTTAAACCTCAACACATTTTTCTTTCTCTCGTCGTTTTCTCTGCGTGGAAGCTGAAGTGTTGATCCTGTAGGATCCTGATGGCTGGTCGGCAGTGATGCTGTCACACACACACACACACACACACACACACACACACACACACACACACGTCAGTGACCAGGATGAACCCAAGATTTTAAGGTGGAATTCATCAAGGTTTGCTGGTTAGCAGTAAAGGTGATATTGCTGTGTGGCACTTCCCTGCGCCCCCCCAGAAGAGAGGGGAGGGGAAGGTGGGGGGTTTTGAAGAGTTGGGAATTTTGGAAGAGCTTTCTGGGGAATATTTCTACCATACCAGCCGGGAGTTTTTTTTTAAGGTAAAATATTGGATGGAAATATTATTGGAAGAGCAACTCAAAAAAAAAAAGAAAGAGAAAGTTTTTACTGATTGAAAAATGCCATCCTGTTAGACATTGCGAATATAGGAAATATCGTGGCTAAAGAGGGTTATGCTGATGCTAAGTACACAGGTTCGATTCTTGGGTCACAAGAAGCTAATATAGTGCACAGCTCTACAGATTGTCAAGTAGCTTGTCTTAGATTTAAAATGGCAGATGTTGTCTTCCTCAAGAGGCACGTATTTTCTTTTTTTTTTCACGTTTTAACTGATTTCTTCATAACATGTCAAGCAATTCTAAAGTATCAAGACGTTTTTGTAAAAGTGTTTCAAGCCTTTTTTTAAAGTGTTTCAAGCCTTTTTAAAAATGTTTCAAGCCTTTTTTAAGAGTGTTTCAAGCCTTTTTTAAAGTGTTTCAAGCCTCTTTTTAAGAGCGTTTCAAGCCTTTTTTTAAAAGTGTTTCAAGCCTTTTTTTAAAAGTGTTTCAAGCCTTTTTTAAAGTGTTTCAAGCCTTTTTTTAAAAGTGTTTCAAGCCTTTTTAAAAATGTTTCAAGCCTTTTTTAAAAGTGTTTCAAGCCTTTTTGAAAAGTGTTTCAAGCCTTTATTTAAAGTGTTTCAAGCCTCTTTTTTAAGTGTTTCAAGCCTTTTTTAAAAGTGTTTCAAGCCTTTTTAAAAATGTTTCAAGCCTTTTTTAAAAGTGTTTCAAGCCTTTTTGAAAGTGTTTCAAGCCTTTTTTTAAGTGTTTCAAGCCTTTTTTTAAAGTGTTTCAAGCCTCTTTTTTAAGTGTTTCAAGCCTTTTTTTAAGGATGTTTCAAGCCTTTTTTAAAAGTGTTTCAAGCCTTTTTTAAAAGTGTTTCAAGCCTTTTTTTATACATATGTTTTAAGTGCCATGTTAACGTCTTGAGTGCCAACTTGACGAGGTGGGTCAAAGTGCTGCTTCTCGGAGTATCATAAGGTCACTCACACTACTGTCCCAGCCACAGGTCATGATCTGGGAGGATATTATGGACACGTGTGACCTTCTCTCGCCAAGACCACCTGCCACTGTAATATGGGGAGGCTGGTGGGGAGGAGGGGAGAGTCTGGGGTCGCGTCGACCGGGGAGGGGAAGGGAGGAGGAGGAGAAGGGAGTTAATGAGGCAAGGGTGGAGAGGAGGGAGGGAGGGAGGGAGGGAGGGAGGGAAAGGAAGGGAGGGAGGGGTGTTGGAGGGGGCGAGGAGCTCAAGGGAGGGGGGGATTATCAGGATGGGAGTTAAGGGGGGGGGGAAAGAAGTAAAAGGGGGACATAATGGAAGGTGAGGAAGGGAGGAAAAGAAAAGAGAGAAAGCGAGAAGGAGATTAGGAAGAGAGAGAGAGAGAGAGAGAGAGAGAGAGAGAGAGAGAGAGAGAGAGAGAGAGAGAGAGAGAGAGAGCGAGAGAGAGAGAGTGTGTGTGTGTATGTGTGTGTGTGTTGTGTGTGTGTGTGTGTGTGTGTGTGTGTGTGTACCTACAGACACTTACAACCTCCCCCATGAAATATATCCACCAGCGAAGTGCCTGTTGATCATACGGAAGAGGACAAAAAATGATTCATACGTGAATCACTGTGAATATCGCGAATCATAGCCCTCATGCAGGCGCTCTGTACGTCATGGATCATGGCCTTCGTGGCTCACTTGACTGTCACTTGCCGCAACTTGCACAGAGGCAGACCTCCGATGTTGCACCCTGAGGCTCAAATGTCTGGGATTCGAATTCCGAAACTCCTGAACAGGTCGTCGAAGCCAAGCATCCTCCTTGTTAAACTGCCTCATTCCGCTGTTAGAGGTCGACACACATGGGCATACATATGTGCACACATACGTACAGGTATGGAGTGAAGCTCAATCGATAGATAGATGGATAGAATAGATAGACAGATAGATAGATAGATAGATAGATAGATAGATAGATAAAGATGGATAGGGTGTTACAGGACTCCCACATGCTTGAGGTAACACCACAGGTGATAAGTTCACTTTGACGAGGCTGTTATCATAGTCAGGTGACCGAATGCAGCCTGGTTTTAGACCCCTCTCATTTCAAAAGGAATCCTTCCCGTCCCTGCTACTGAGTGTAGCGCAGCCTCATAAATACAGTTCTTAGGTATCACCGAGAGCGTTTCTAAAAGGGTTCATGGATAAATGAATAGGTCAGTGATATAGATGGATAGATTATGAAATAGATAAATAGTTAGGTCGATACACACACACACACACACACACACACACACACACACACACACACACACACTTTCAGTCAGAGTGATTGATAGATATTTGTGTTTGTCTGTCTGTCTATACGTATGTGTGTGTGTGTGTGTGTGTGTGTGTGTGTGTGTGTGTGTGAGAGAGAGAGTGTGTGTGTGGATTTTCCATTCATTCAAGCATTATCATTATGATATGAGTCTGCAAGGAGAAATCTCATTAGAAGCCAGGTAGAATAACAAGCATTAATCTGGTTCACAATGACCCAATTAAATTACCATGAACCAAAAAAAAACAAATGAAGTCAATTACGAGACACTCAGAGCTGGGCATATGAGACCCACCCCTTAAGGGAGAGAGAGAGAGAGAGTGTCTCCAACAAATGAAAATATAAAGTGAAGCTTTAAAAACACTGTTAGCTTTTGGTCTATGTAAATTACTGGAAGTGAGCGATCTGATGCAAAGCTTCGCTCACTCTCGTCTGCTTGCATCCGGGTTCATCCTGGCGAACGCAAACAACGGCTCTAAATCCAGTGGATAGGGTCAGCCTTCAGCAACCACCACTTCTCTAAAATGGCCATCAGTAATCTTTTCTAAAGACCATCCATTTGCATCTCCTGGAGGAGGAACTAGTGGAGTTTGATCCAACTATAAATAAAAGCCAAGGTTGAGAGTCAAATTTCCCAGTGAAGCTGGTCACCGGGACCTCATCTCCTGGGGAGGCTGGGACCACCTGCCACCACCCATGTTGCCAGAACAACTCTCCAGCTTTCTGGCTTATATTCTCTCAGTATACCAGGGTATATTCCCTCAACATACCAGGGTATATTCCCTCAACATACCAGGGTATATTCCCTCAGTATACCAGGGTATATTCCCTCAGTATACCAGGGTATATTCCCTCAACATACCAGGATATATTCCCTCAACATACCAGGATATATTCCCTCAACATACCAGGCTATAGTGCCTCAACATACCAGGGTATAGTCCCTCAACATACCAGGTTATAGTCCCTCAACATACCAGGGTATACTCCCTCAACATACTAGGATATAATCCCCAGCGTTTCAGGGTATATCCTCTCAACATACCAGGATATATTTTGGCCCATGTTTGAAGTTATATATCTTCCTCCATGAATACCATAACTCGTTCAATATCTTGGGTATAGCAGGGTCTATCGTCTGTTTAAGTTTAGGTTACTATGTTGTCAATATATTGTGATTATACCCCACGATATTTTGCCTGTATATCGTGGGTTGAAATTCAGGTTAGATGTATATATATATATATATATATATATATATATATATATATATATATATATATATGTTAATATATAATTACCTCTTCCCTCAACATAGTTGAACTATATCTTGGATATATGCTGTGTTTAGGTAAACAGGTTATAGCAAAGATCACGCAATATGTATCTCCCCCCTGACATATTGGGTTATATCTTGAATAAGAACTAGGTAAATCCCCCCTCAGGCTCTTGGTATAGCACCACTAATGGATGTTATGATGTATGACTCAAAATGCCCGTAAAATATCCAGACATTATTTTGGTGTTATGTTCTTTGGATTTCTGATGGATAAACGGCCGTGGGTATACTCGTGTCTATCGTATATCCCAGCTTCTCATCCCTTGGTTGTGGGTATACTCGTGTCTATCGTATATCCCAGCTTCTCATCCCTTGGTTGTGGGTATACTCGTATCTATCGTATATCCCAGCTTCTCATCCCTTGGTTGTACCTTCTGTAAACTCTGTCGGTATATTCCATAGATGTGCTGGGGCTTACTTCATGGCTATGCCTCGTTATACTCACTGGATATGATGAAGTAGATCATGGATGTGTGTTGAGGGATATTATCGCAAACATTGCATGGTATAATCAATTCTCGTGACTCGGCATATCCAGCAGGGCCTTGTTTACATCACACTCGTATATTCTGATTGCATTAGATGACAATACTTTCCTCCGTAGCAAATGTGTGGTTTGGTTATACCTCATGGATATTATGTGGTTATTGTAATGGTGAATATTGTAATCACATTGTGGTTATGTTCCGGTTGTACTGTATTCGTAATCCATCCATATATTGCACCACGAATCATTAATATGTCCATACATAAAGCAAGGTGTAACACGGGTATATGATACGATTATATTCTCAGTCCCAGCGGGACATACTTAAGGTTGCTGAAGTCATACTCCTCAGCATAATATGAGCGAGAGTGAGTATATATAGAGCCAGGCTGATTAGAAAGGATGCCTTGGAACCTATGACCCTTACAGTAGTTAGAACAGCAGTTACCATCAGGATGTATTACTTAGAAAAGTAGTTACGTCCCTAACGACAGGTGAACAGCAATCCTAACTCTAGACCTGTTCTTTCCTGCCTGCTGCAAGGACGAGTGTCAGCAAAACAAGGATCTTAAACAACAATGAACTTGAGGTGATATTCACCCAAGCGACAGCTTAAAGAGCATCGAACTTAAAGTGACGTTTACTTGAACCAATTAGATTCTAAAGGGCAGTTCCCTAGACCAGACACATGCCTTGCCTAAGTGTTCTTTTCATACATACTTTCCTCATCGGTAGAATCGTTCATAATCATCTGTGTAAAGGTACGTTTCTTCTCATAAATTTGGATGATATGTGGATATCATTTCAGTCTACACGACAATAGTGTTCATACCGATCTTCTTCAACTTTTCCCTATGATGTAAGTCATGTGCTAATACCTCATCATGTCTCCCTACCTCATCATCATCTCTCGATACCTCATAATGTCCTCAGACCTCATAATGTGCTCGTATCCGATCATGTCCTCCATACCTGATCGTTTTATGCCCATGACTCATTATGTCCTCATGCCTCATCGTGTCCTCATACCTTATCATGTCTCCATACCTCATATGTCCTCATACCTCATCGTGTCCTCATACCTTATCATGTCTCCATACCTCATATGTCCTCATACCTCATCATTGTGCCCATACTTCAACCTCATATGCCCAATCATCATATGTGTTCATTCATCACTGTATCATTTGGTGATTGTATGTAATTATGGGAATTCTGAATATATACAAGAGCTATCTAAACTTAGTACATACCAGGAATCATAACCAACATAAGTGATTTTCACTGGAGGATAGGTCCATCTCACTCTCCTTGAATATATCAGTCCATCATTAATAATTTCTTCCCGTTTTTATCAATACCATTATGTCTTGCAGGATGCTCTGCGTCCTTTTGGCCTCATGTCTGAGGCTCTGGTCTGAAAAGAAGAAAAAAAGTTTTTCACTGATTCACTTCCAATTCTCGGGGCAGCGTCAGTGTGTGAATTTCCCCGTGTGTCCTAATTAGAGTCCCAGTTGGTCTAATTAGCTTCATAATCACTTTGAAAGTTTGTGATTCTTGGAACATTAGGTCAGGGAGAGGAGGAGGGGGAGGGGAGATGTGGTCAATCGTGACCAGACAACTTCAGGATGCGTCGTAACCCCGACCTGACCCCTAGAGTCGGGTTAAGTTCTCGGGTGTCAGGTTGCTTCCCACTCTGATGTCTGATGTTGACGTCAGAGGGACTCAGGTTCGTATCCAACAGTGTGTCTAGGACGACGTGACTACACAGGGAATCTTGTTCTCCTCGACTGTTCGTGTCGCTGAGGGAAAAAAATGTCATAAATTATCTTTTTAAACAGTTGCCTGACTTTTGAAGATGATGTTACAACAATAGACTGATTGACTGTACACGTAAAGATCTCTCTTGCATTTTCTACAGTTTTGTCACTTGTCGCTCCTTTTGTTTTAAGTTTGTTTATTCATGATCTTTCCTCTTTACTCTCGTTGTGTGAATATTTGTGACCCTCATACCTGAGGCCAGTAGGTCACCCTCACAGCCTCACGATAGAGGCCTCACATCACAACAAACACCTCCACCGTCCTGGCCTCACGACAAAAGAACGTACAGATTTTCATTTCTCTCATGTTCCTTCTGCTAGTTCTTCTGTAGGTCAGGACTTCGCTTACCCACGCCATGAAGCCGAGGTCTTCCCTCACTTGTTCCCCCAGGAGGTCGACGCTACATTTACCGTTTGTGATCGGTGGAAACAAAATACGCCAGACTTAGGTTCACTGTTCCCTCGAGACTGTTCAACGTCTTGTTATGAAACTCCTCCCAGTGTCTGTCTCTCTCCACCTCCTCCCAGTGTCTGTCTCTCGCCTCCTCCTCCCAGTGTCTGTCTGTCCTCCTCTTCCTCCCAGTGTCTGTCTCTCCTCCTCTTCCCAGTGTCTGTCTCTCTCCTCCTCCTCCTAGTGTCTGTCTCTCCTCCTCCTCCTCCTAGTATCTGTCTCTCCTTCTCCTCTTCCAAGTGTCTGTGTCTCGCCTCTTAGTGTCTGTCTCTCCTCCTCCTCCTCCTCTCAGTGTCTGTCTCTTCTCGTCATCCTCCCAGTGTCTCTACTTCGACGTGAACTTGAGAGGTGCGAGGCGTCCTCATCTTCCGCTAACGCAGCTGAGCAGCAGAGGCGGCCAGTAGAAGGTACAGAGGCGGTAGAGGGTAAGGTGAGACTATGGAGCCATTACGTTGTCCTCGGACGTGTGTGTGTGTGTGTGTGTGTGTGTGTGTGTGTGTGTGTGTGTGTGTGTGTGTGTGTGTGTGTGTGTGTGTGCGTGTGTAAGAAACAGAAATCTAATTATCAATAGCAGCAGAGCGTGAGTGATTCAGGGATGAGTGCGACATGACCCAGCTGATCTGAATCAGGCATCGGTTTACATCCCGTCTTGAAATCGGCACCGCCTGCCACCACCACCGATTCTCGAACCCCAGGACCTGCTCATGATAGAAGGGGAGAGAACTCCGATCAACACCTGTGGGAAATGATGCGCCCCTTTTTTTTTTTCTTCACTGACAGGTTGTAAATATTCTTGAAACGTCCTGTTTACATATAGATGGAACGTAACTTTCATGTCCTCTCTTTGTTTAGCCTTAATCGTCTCATGGCGTCGCCTCTGACAAAGTGAACTGTGGCATTTACTCTAGTGACATTTACGCCGATTACTTTTCCATCGTAACTTTTAAACGCCTCAGAAACACAACCTACAACCTGGGTGTCGCAGAATCAGGAACACAGACCATACAGGACAGGCTCAGAATAGACCATCCGGCCTTCCTCCTGGACGACCCTTACTGTTCACCAAACGTTCCCAAAGCCGTAAAAAAAAATAGAAAAGAATAAGGTTTCCTCCTCAGGTCAAGTTCCAAAAAGTTCCCTCAAGTTGTAGTATAACTTTGTCATCAGTTTATCGTCCCCACAACTTTTACTTCCGCTCTAAACCACGGGACTGTTGTCTGAATCTTACCCACGAAACTTCTGCAAGTTACTCACCCTTCTGATGACACCATTCATACACTTTTATGTCCATCTTCTGAGGACTCAGATATATATATATATATATATATATATATATATATATATATATATATATATATATATATATATATATATATATATATATGAAACCACAGGAAAGTGAAATACGATAAGTTCCCAAGTGCACTTTCGTGCAATGATCACATCGTCCGGGGAGATACGAGAAGGAGACAGAAGACATAGAACAGTCAGTTGATACACAAGGTAGAGCCGTAGCTAAGACGTCATTGATAAACAAACGTTACCGGATGGTGGGTGTTCGGGTTGGTAGGGTTCGAGTCTGGCATCAGCCCTGTCATAAGACTTCTATTATGTGGACAGGAAAGAGAAACCTGTTCACAGATCTTGCCTAAGCCAAAGCTATCACGTGTGTATAGACCTTCAGAAATATAAATGTCACAATTCATTGTGTATTTGATGATAGAAGATTCAGTGATTCAGTTATAAAAGATTCAATGATATTTCTCATGGATCAATGTTTGGTGAGGAATTAGTGGATTGATACATCACTGGATCGAGGGATTTCTTAAGAACACTTTTCGTGCTCAGATTTTTAATGGTGTTTGTCCAAGGGATTAATCTGGTATCACTCAGTTCTTGCAGTGGCTGTAATCCCTTTGGTTTTGGGAATTACTTTTTGCATATGGGAAGGATTAAACGATTGTCTTTGGACACAAAAGTGATTTAAGGATTAATTTCATCATCAACTGTTAAGACTATTATTGGCTGTGATAATGTAGAATTTTAGAATAATTAGCTACACTGCGAACGTTGGATAACATGATTTCAAGTTCATACCAAACATGTGAATGTACAGAGTATCTATTTACTGCTTTTAAAAAGGATTTAACTGCATATTCATAATAGGATCTTCATGTTAATCCGGTGTCTTTTGCGTTTTCTAATTGGGGTTTATTTTTTGATATTTCGTATATACGTAGAATTTGTGGATTATTTTCACTCAAGAATTCACGGTTGATCTGAGTGAATATAATATGTTGAACAGTGACATGGACATGTTAAAGACACATACAATGGCGAATATACATACATATATGCATACATACATATACGCACATACATACATACATACATACATACATAATGAGAGAGAGAGAGAGAGAGAGAGAGAGAGAGAGAGAGAGAGAGAGAGAGAGTTGTCAGTATCACAGGCCAGGACACATGCCGAGGCTGGCCACATCACCAAGCCACACTTCCTGTTAATTTCCGAACGGGCCAATGTCCCGGGCCGATTATGTGGTGAGAACTGAGGGAGAGTACGCCGATTATGTGATGAGAAGTAAGGGAGAGTAGGGCGATTATGTGATGAGTACTGAGGGAGAGTAAGGCGATTATGTGATGAGAACTGAGGGAGAGTACGCCGATTATGTGATGAGTACTGAGGGAGAGTACGCCGATTATGTGATGAGAAGTAAGGGAGAGTAGGGCGATTATGTGATGTGTACAGAGAGAGAGTAAGGCGATTATGTGATGAGTCCTGGGAGAGTAAGGCGATTATGTGATGTGTACAGAGAGAGAGTAAGGCGATTATGTGATGAGTCCTGGGAGAGAGCAGAGGGTGATTATGTGAGGAAGGCAGAGGCCCGTGTTCTAGGAGGCTTGATTAAGAAAGGGTGGAAGAAAATGAGGCCCAACACGACATGTATTCCAGCAACAATATAAGTACCAACACAATATGTATACCAGCAACACTATGTATGCCTACTATAATATGTATACTAACCGCGCAAAATGTATCCTAGCCATAAGTATAAGAACTACAGAAAGTATGAGCGACATTATTGTCTTATTCTGCCATAAACGATAGAAGGAAATGAATGATAAAAACAGAGAAACATACAGTCTGGCAGACGTAAATGGTGAAGAGAGAGAGAGAGAGAGAGAGAGAGAGAGAGAGAGAGAGAGAGAGAGAGAGAGAGAGAGACGAAGTTTCGCGCACTCACAGACACAGGGAGATAAGTCAAAGACAGAGCGAGACAGGGAGAGTGGGAGAGGGTTCGTACACTCACAGACATGGACAGAAGATAGACAAAGACAGCGAGAGACAGAGAGAGAGTGTGTGAGGGTGAGAGCACTCACACCCAGGTAGGCTGGCTGGCATACCCAAGTAGGGGAGCGATCCCCAGGACCGGCATCCGACACCCCCGAAGGGACCCCAGGCTGCCGTTCCCAACCACGGGAGACCCCAGCCTGCCGTCCCCAGTCCCGGTGAACCCCAGCCTGCCGTCCCCAAGCCCCGGCGGACCCCCAGCCAGCCGTCCCCAGCCACTAGGAGGAGGGAGTGGAGGGGGACTTAGTAACACCAGAACAGCTGTAAAACAAGGCTTCGCCACAGCCCGCCAGGTTCTCTACCCAGGGCCCTGCTGACGGCCTATCTCTCAGCCGCGTCAGGAGCGGGAGGAGGAGGTGCTGGGGGACTGATGGAGATGTGCGGTGATGGTGCAGGAGTCGAGGGTGCGTAGGGAAAGCTTAGGACAGAGCAAGAGACTGCGCAGTAATGGGGAACAGAGGGGAAACAGAAGGGAGATGGGGAGTACCACTCGACGCTTCGGGTACCTCCGGAGGGATTTGGCGACGACGGCATGGCCAGCGCGTAGTGCTCACCGCAGGTCTAGCTCGATGACTAAGACTGGTCCTTTCTGCTGCCACATTCTGTAACATAATCATCTGTCCTTGGCTCCTCTGAGAATGATGAATACCACTTGTCAACGTTTTCTTTTGAATGTTTCTGTACAGTTAGGTCGTGCGCGTCGCTCGCCTATATCCCGCCAGTCTAGTGACGAGCTGGCCTCGTGTCGTGGTTGGGTCGTCGTGTGGTCGGGTCTGGTGTACTTCCTGAGTGTGTTGCTGAAGATCTGATAACGCTGTACTTTCCCTGTTGAGAGACTTTCAGGTTTGGTGCTTTCTGCTTTCATGCCTTCAGTCTGCTGCCACACACACACACACACACACACACACACACACACACACACTCACACACATGCACGCCCCATCTTTCTCTCCTTCTTTCCAAGCTGGAACGTTCCCTTTCCTTCATCTTTTCGTGGTTGTTCGTATGTTTCCACGCCACTCACTGGTGCTCGTGAAGGCGCATTTGATTTTCTTCAGTTCGTATGTTTCACCTTCGTTTCGTTGGTGACCATACGACTGAGCCAGCAGCGCTCCGGTTTTTGATTCTCGTGTATACATCAGACATCCTGAGATAGAGAGAAGAGAGAGAGAGAGAGAGAGAGAGAGAGAGAGAGAGAGAGAGAGAGAGAGAGATGTGAGCGACAGTGTAATGAACCCATTGACACTTTCCTCTACATAATATGTGAGGAAGCCAGGCGGGAGACAGCTGCTGGTAAAGTTTAGGGATGAGAAAGTTTAGGGACGCAGCAGGGAGTGATTTAGGGATGGCTGGGGACTTTAGGGAGTTGACAGAGAGGATGAAGGATCATGAGGAGATACAAGTTGACGTCGGGAGATTTATTCATAGATTTGGAGATATTTTAGGATTAGAGAATTATAAAGATATATATATATATATATATATATATATATATATATATATATATATATATATATATATATATATATGGAGTCTGTAAGGCAGGGTTTTAAAGGCTTTTAGGATAATCTAAGGGTATGGGAGGAACGTATATGGATTATAGATGAATTAGTTAATTAGTCTCAATGAGTTACGTGCATTTTTAGATGGTAATCTAATAGTTCCCTACGACCACTCTCGAACGGATTCAAACGAATGCCGGATAATCGGGACATCGGGTAGTTCCACGTAGTTATCGGGCAGTTTCAGCCGATTTCCGATCTGTTTCGTGCCATTGTCGAGCAAGTTCAAAAGACTATCGTGCTGTTTCAGGCATTCATCGGGCAGTTTCCAGTTAAATCGGGAGGTAAACCCAGTACGCTACGGGATATCGGATAATTGACAAATGATATCGGGTGATATCTGAACTTTCTACCTCTAAAAATATCTATCTATCCTCCGTTTATTTACGGAGGGGGAAAAATGAATAGATAGAAAGCGGTCGAAAAAAAAAAAATCACTCTCTACAGAAGCATTTTAGGACCATTAATTAATCCCTTCCCCTCCCATTATCCTAACTATACCAACCATTGGTCGACGCGTTAAATCCCTAAAAAGAGGGATTGGCGAATCCTGGAAAAGAGAGGAGGTAGGCGAGGCCCACAAAGTGGTGTGTTGGTTGTGGACAAAGACGATAAATTGAACCCAGGCTTTTACTACGTGGGGGTGTGTGGGGGTTGTTGGAGGGTGATGTTGTGGGGTCGGGAGGCGTTGTTGTGTGGGGGAGTGTGGGGGTGTGTTTGTGTGGGTGTTTAAGCGTTTGTTTAGGTTTTGGATATGCTTGTATTCTTGTAAGTATGTGTGTGATTATGTAAGTTTTAGTGTCACTTTGTGTTGATATTGGGGTACGTACGAGTATGTAGATGTAGGAGTTTGTATGTACGTGATGAATCGGATGTTGGGTAGATGTCTGTGTGGGGTGCCCGTGGGTAGTTCATAGGAAGGGATCACAACAGCCGACCTAGTCTTAACTGTGTGTAGAAAACAGGGTAGCAAACCAGAGGACATTCGCCCACCCACTTCTCCCTCTGGCTCAACTGTGTGTAGGGGAATATTTGATAAAGAAACACCATGAAGTATGGAGAAATCATTCTGCTTTGGAAATTACATAGGGGAATATGAATAGGAAAAGTTCCCTACTAGTTTGGACATGTCTGCACTGGTGCTGGACTGTGAAAATGGAGAGGAGCTCTGAATATCTCTTTCTGATGCAAGCTTATTAACTACTGATAACATATATCAGTGTAGTATTCATCTAACCTTGACCTGAAGGTACTGGCAGTCTGTGTGTTCACTGAAGGTACTGGCAGTCTGTGTGTTCACTGAAGGTACTGGCAGTCTGTGTGTTCACTGTATCTCTTGCCCACGGTTATTTCAGGGTATTACAGCCCCTTTCATCATTTCCACTGCATTGTTTCTGATTACTGAATATGTTTAAAAGCGAAGACATATTTGGAGGCTGTCTAATGTTTTGATAACGTCTATTAGATCTCCTTCGGAGAGTCTTAAGGTTTTTTTTTTTTTCAAGAGAAAATTATTACATGTTTTTGAGTCTTTCCTCATATTTCGTATCGTGGGCAAATTTCGACATTCTCCTGGTGAGTCGTGTCTCCAGGTCTGTGATGTAGATGATAAACAGTGTGGGGTCGCAGGACTGCTCCTTGTGGCACCCCGCTCGTCACGTGAAGCCAGTCGAACGCTTTCATATCTATTACTACGCGATGTGTCCTATCTGAGAGCCAGTCTGCTGTTCACACGAAGACTCGGATCTCCTGTGAGGTGGGTGATGATGTCCTAGGCTATCTTTTATGTGGTGCTCTGTTTATGATTACGTACATGTCGGCAAACAACGTTAGAGACTATCCTTTTTAGAATCACATGTACTATATATCACAGGTATCATATTTCACAGGTATTACAAATCACAGGTATTATATATCACAGGTATTATATACCACAGGTTATTATGCATCACAGACATCATATATCACAATTATAATATGCGTATATGACAAATCATTCAATCACCTTCGTTAAACGTGAGCTACTATTCTGGAAACCTCGTATGTGCTCGGTTATCAGTCAATTATCTTCAAGGAATTCAACGATTTTGTCTCTGATTCCATTCTGTCATGAAGTGACGGGGAAAAAGGATAAACATGTCCCAGTCAAACGTCATCTCGGATGAGAGAACAAAAGCGAGAGAGAGAAAAAGAATATAAACACTAACAGAAGTAAAGCTGATCGGACGTTGGATCGAAGAGTATTCTTTATCCTCTTCTTCGAAGGTGTTAACACTTGCTTGCTTCCAGTCTCTTGGTTCTTCTCGCTTCTCACGGTGAACAACATTTTGCTGGTCCCACACGCCATCGGCCCCTCAATTTCTTTCGTCATTTTCAACCAGTAGAATTAATTGTTCGCATTTAGTTTGTGAACTACTTGGCGATCATTGGAGTTCATACCCATTCTTGATTTTTTCGGTAGCTGGAAATGCGTTTTGGTTTAGTGTATATCTGACACCTTTTGTAGAGTATACACTGAATCGAATCGCTTGTTTAGAAGGGGTAGCCATTCCTTTATTACCACTCGTTAAGGTGGCATCTTCCCTTGATGGTGGGGGTAATTGTAGTGACGGAATGACACAAAGTGATCGTTTGCGAGGTTGGCCGTAGTATGGATGCTCCGCGGGGAGGTAGAGTCAACACTACAGCAATGAGACAGTACTCAGCCCATGTTCCGTCGTCCAATAAAAGATAGTAAGGTCCATATATACCTTAATTAAAGTCCGTAGACCTTAATAAAGCAAGAAAGTTATTGGCTATAAAGAAACAACGCGAGGGTTGGGATATTTCCATCACCAGTCTGTCCCAGGTATATCTGTAGAAGGTCATCAAAGTTGGCAATAACCTTAGCACTATATATGTTAATTAACCTTAGGACTATATGGGTTGATTAACATAAGGACTATATAGGTTAATTCACACTGATACAGATGCATAAGTGTATATGTATATACAAACACACACACACACACACACACACACACACACACACACACACACACACACACACACATATATATACATACATATATATATATATATATATATATATATATATATATATATATATATATATATATATATATATATATATATATATATGTGCGAAGACGAATGTTCTGCATCTATACATGTGTGTAAGTATACATGCATTGGTACATGCGTGCTAGGTTATACACATGTGAATTATGCATATATGTGTAGGAATATAATGATATCAGTATACATATCCATCTGTGGGCATGTATGAAGATGTATATGACACACATGGCAGACGACGTGTGCTTACTGGTGGAGGCAGCGGCCCGCGGCACACTGGGCCAGCCTGATCAAACAGGAATATTCATGGGTTCTGATGAACCCAAGTAAAACTGAATTTGCAAAATCCATAAAACATTGATTTAGATAAAGTGCATTTTGAAATATTCAGATCTGTAACACACACACACACACACACACACACACACACACACACACACACATATGGGAGCATTCCCTCTGTCAACACATGACGGTCTTATTGAACTGTTTCCTGCACAAACACATGCAAAAAACATACCCAGACACACACACACACACACAACCATACAGAGAGATATGCACATTACAAACACATGCATGTACAACCACGGGCAATTCGCATTCACACCGATAAACACTCGCAAACAATCGGGCAAACAAGGCCTCCTCAAGCTAGATGACCAAGCTGGTCTTGCAGACAGTAGTTTGCTCGTGGGATCCACGGTAACCATCCCAAGAGAATACCCCTCACCCAACCTCATGGAAAAACAATCTAGGTCCTCATATATATATATATATATATATAGATAGATAGATAGATAGATAGATAGATAGATAGATATAGATATAGATATATGCACCTCACCATCCATTAAATCGTTATAAACCAAAGAACGACAAATGTATTATTCCCATTACTGGAAGGCCTCATCAGACATTATGGCAAGATTAAGAACCTGATGTTATCGAGCATCACAAACCGGCTTTTTGAAGGCTTCAGTACTTTTTCACGAAGAATTAATCTTACATGTATATCAAGGTAGCATGCCTTATGTCAAGGTAGAATCTTATGACATTTTACGATGATTCCATTGCTCACATTTGCCGATATACTTCGCTAAGCTCCTCTGCAACCATAAATATTGGCAATTAAGAATAAGCCTTGGTTGAATGGGACTATAAAATCTCAGGTAATTACCGCTAATGAAGGCCAGGACGAACCAATTAAATGGGATGGGTCGGTAAGGTGCATGTTCAAAAGACCAACTAACAATGACAAGTGAATAAAATAGAAATGTTTACTTGTTGGTCAGGACGGGCTACTGGTGGGTGAGCAGTACACACACACACACACACACACACACACACACACACACACACACACACACACTCATATATACACAAAAGATGGGGTCCTACGAGTGCGCAACTCCCTCCCCGTACAGTCCAGTGGGTAATCAGGTAATCAAAAGCGTGCACAAACACATATATCATTCAAGGGCTATCCATCCACACAAGGGTCAGGACGTGTGTGGTACCCGGCAGGAGCCTGGGTCAGCCTGCTGGCCCTTCTTCATCCCTCTCCAACCCCTTGACCCACCAGGACACACACACCAGAGGGTGTCATCTGCCCGTGACGGGTGATCGCATTTGAGGCGGAGGTGATACAATCTCGACTGAAAGCGGTAGAGGTAGTGAGTCGACTTCGAGGTGTGCCCTGTGGCGTCCCACAGGACACATAGTTTGGACCCTTCGTATTTCCTGTTCCCTCTGGGTTGATGCTTGATGGAAGTGGGTTGATGGCTCTTCCAGTGGTGTCCGCTCTGACGGCGATTATCCCAACGCTACCCCCTTCTGAGAACACCCTTAAAAACTACTAATAACGGGGGAGAGAGAGAGAGAGAGAGAGAGAGAGAGAGAGAGAGAGAGAGAGAGAGAGAGAGAGAGAGAGAGACATACATAGGAGTAAAGACATGGTACATACAGAAAATGTTAAGAGACGGGGCAACACGATCGTAAAACTCTCTCCCCGTAAACACACACACGCACACACACACACACACACACACACACACACACACACACACACACACACACACACGCACATACACACACACACGTACATCTTCCTCCGTAACAACATACACAATCGAGGGGAGAACTATGAAAAAACAGAGAAGAGTGAAAGTGGGGCAGTGAAGAGTTATGATGAGAAGCAAGACAGGATGGTAATTAACACATGAGGAGGAGAAAATCCCGAAAGGGGAGTCAGATATGACAATAAACATCAGATTAAACTTTCATCGGAGGAAGGAGGGAAGTAGACGAGTCAGGATCTGAATAAGGCTATGTATACGCGAGTCAGAATTCGAGGTAAAACACCAGGCGGCCATGATTAGACACAGGGAACGAACAGACAGAGAAGCCTGGAATATGCCTTACCTTACCTTCCTGCAGGATACCACACTTCATAGGGATCTTCTACAGCTCTTAGCAAGTCGGCCATGTCCTTATGTAAGGTAAGGGTCTCTTAATGTGGTGAGGACACGACCATTGAGAACAAGCGTTATGTCTTCATGACGGAGGTTGTATCTTGAGCACCAGGGGAGGAGGTCATGTGATGCGTTGAGACTGGGATCGTAATGTTGTAGAGAGGGATGGTTGTCCACAGCGCTGACGAGATGGCATTACCCACACGTCAAGAGGGGCGTTGTTCTAGATGGGTGTGGCATATGTGGCTGAGGTGGTGTTTGATACTGGGTTGGCAGTGGCGTTTCGTGTAATCCCTGTCGGATCATATCGGTATGTGTGTGTGTGTGTGTGTCCCATCACTGTCATGGTACGGTGGAAGTGGGTGGAACCTGTGTGTATGGAAGGTTGAATCGTGAAGCTTGGGTAAGCTCTGTCGTGAAGCTTAGGGAAGCTCTCTCGTGAAGCTTGGGTAAGCTCTGTCGTGAAGCTTGGGTAAGCTCTGTCGTGAAGCTTGGGTAAGCTCTCTCGTGAAGCTTAGGTAAGCTCTCTCGTGAAGCTTGGATAAGATCTTGTAAAGCTTGGATAAGCTCTCGTGAAGCTTAAGTAAGCTCTCGTGAAGCTTAAGTAAGCTTTCGTGAAGCTAAAATAAGCTCTCGTGAAGCTGTGGTAAGCTCTCGTGAAGCTATGGTAAGCTATTTCTACACACACACACACATATACACACACACACACACACACACACACACACACACACACACACACACACACACACATGCGCTCGCGCGTGTGCACGCAAGGACCAGTGTAATGGCTCTGTGATCAGCAGCTGGGCACTTAAAACTTTACCCCAGCGGTCGGGGTCTGTTGTCATGCGCAGACCATGATAGACACGACCCCAGCCACACCACACCACCACACGACCCCAGCCACACCACACCACCACACGACCCCAGCCACACCACACCACCACACGACCCCAGCCACACCACACCACACCACCACACGACCCCAGTCACACCAAACCACCACACGACCCTAGCCACACCACACCACACTACACCACCACACGACCCCAGCCACACCACACCACCACACGACCCCAGCCGCACCACACCACACCACCACACCACACCACACCACACCACCACATGACCCCAGCCACACCACACCACCACACGACTCCAGCCACACCACACCACACCACACCACCACACGACCCCAGCCACACCACACCACCACACGACCCCAGCCACACCGCACCACACCACCACACCACACCACACCACACCACCACATGACCCCAGCCACACCACACCACCACACGACCCCAGCCACACCACACTACCACACGACCCCAGCCACACCACACCACACCACCACACGACCCCTCCCATATCCAAGCTACCCTCACCCCCGCTCGCTCCCTCCCTCCCTCACAGCCAGAGCAAACACATTGAGGATTTCCTTCTCAGGTTAGCCAGCTGCCAGATGGCCAGAGGTGATACAACACAGACACATAGAGAGAGAGTGAGAGAGAGAGAGAGAGAGAGAGAGAGAGAGAGAGAGAGAGAGAGAGAGAGAGAGAGAGAGGTGGGAGAAGAAACATGAAAGTGGAAGTATGATAAGTTATTGATAGTGTTTGTGTGTTTGTTTGTTTGTTTGTTTATATGTTCGTCATCACGGATCATCATCTTCTGAAGCAGCGTTGCAAAAGAACGAGCTCAAGTTCTAGTTATGTGTACTTAGATGGCTCTCATAGGCTCCACGTCATTTGCAACACTTGAATTACCGAATAATCTTCACGAGCTCATATTCCACATCAATCTCATAAGCCCAGCTTAAGTCGATAATTCCAGGTTAAGCTGATAATTCCAGATGATGCTGATAATTCCAGGTTAAGCTGATAATTCCAGATGATGCTGATAATTCCAGGTTAAGGTGATAATTCCAGATGATGCTGATAATTCCTGATTAAACTTTTCAGTCCGCGTGAACTGGCTCCTCCAGATAAAACTGATGGAGTTCCACATTACTCTGATAATTCCAGATGAAGCTAATAATTCCGCATTACTCTGATAATTCCAGATGAAGCTAATAATTCCATTCGGAGCTGATGACTCTGTGATTATGTAATGATTATAGCACGTGACTCATAAGGAAATCATTGTGTTTGTATCACGTTATTATAATAATGATGATATGATTAGACCACACGTCCCTGGGTCAATCATGTAACAAATGATGTATATATATATATATATATATATATATATATATATATATATATATATATATATATATATATATATATATATATATATGTATATATATATATATATATATATATATATATATATATATATATATATATATATATATATATATATATATATATATATACATACATACATAAATATATATTTTTCATACTATTCGCTATTTCCCGTGTTAGCGAGGTAGCGTTAAGAACAGAGGACTGAGCCTTTGAGGGAAAACATCCTCACTTGGCCCCCGTCTCTGTCCCTTCTTTTGGAAAACTAAAAACTGGAGGGGAGGATTTCCAGCCCACCGCTCCCTCCCCCTTTTAGTCGCCTTTCTACGACACGCAGGGAATACACAGCATCAGAATAGACGCTTGCGTTATCCCGTAGTGTTGTGGCGGTGGTGTTGGTAATACAGCGTTACAGAGTGTAAGAATGTGAATGTCGTGCGCAGGAAAAAAGACACGTTTCCCCTTCCTCCCGTTGTTCTCCACACACACACACACACACACACACACACACACACACACACACACACGACGGTGATGAGACACATAGATCCTATACCTTCCGTAGGCATTTCTTCAGAGCTCATTCGATCATGAGGGAAGCCGTTTGTGAGGAGCCAAGTCGAGAGAAAGAGAGAGAGAGAGAGAGAGAGAGAGAAAGAGAGAGAGAGAGAGAGAGAAAGAGAGAGAGAGAGAGAGAGAGAGAGAGAGAGAGAGAGAGAGAGAGAGAGAGAGAGAGAGAGAGAGACTGGGATCTATAGCGTTGTTTGGTTGCATGTGTTTTTCTTTTTTTCCCTTCTTCCCTCCGTATCTGGGAGCCGTAGTCAGACCGCCTACCATTTTCTGTCTGTCCTCCCCCTTCCCCCTCAGCTGTGGCATGCCGCCCCTCCATCCAACAGAAGTGATCCACAGGTTCGTCTCCTGTGTTCTAAAGCGTGTGGCCTGCCTCAGTCCAGGTGCTGGGGGTGTGTGTCCTGCGGAAGCAGGTGTTGAGCGGCCGCCATCGGTCCCGTCTCATGAGCTGGGGTTTAATATATCGTGACTCATTCCACCATGAGAGATCGAGGGTCACTCCTGGGGAGGTGGAGAAGGAGGAGGAGCAGGAGCCTCACGAGGTAATGAGAAAACAAGTCCCTGGCCTACACAGATGTGTGTGTGTGTGTGTGTGTGTGTGTGTGTGTGTGTGTTGGGTAGGGTAGCGGGTGGGTGATAGACTGAGTTGTGGATGGCCGGGTTGTGGTTGTTTGAGTTGTGGATGGCCGGGTTGTGGTTGTTTGTGGTAGGGATGGCCAGGTGGTGAGAATTTGTGGTGGGGAAAGTTCATATTTCGTTTGAGGACCGAACGGGTCGATGAGAATAGAGTAAATGATAATGAGGGGGAAAAGGTTGATTGCACAACAGACAGAAGCTACACGAAAGAAGGCCTAAGGTTGAAAATAGATGAAAACAACAGCTTGCCGAGGCAGGAGGAGGAAGAGGGGTCATCATAGTGTCATACCACCATGGACCTGAGCTGCCAACTTGAACCACTGCTGTTGGAAAACTCCACCTTGCTATCCCCTGCCTGCCCACGAGTTCGAACACGGGGCACGAGGGTTATGGAGGCAGAGGGCGTTACTCCCGAGCCACGGATGCACCATACCGGTAACTGTGTCATTAAAAGTGTCTTATAAGAAGCCGAGAGAGGATCAAAGTCGCCTAACTACATACCGACCCACCGACCTCTTAATTATATACCCTATATATAAAGTTACGGAGAACAGCTCAAAAATGACAAGTCTTTTTTGCCGACAAAAATTCTTATACGTAATTATTGACGGTACTTCTCACTGTCAAGATATTGCTCACTGTCAGAATACTGCTCACTGTCAAGATACTGCTCACTGTCAAGATACTGCTCACTGTCAAGATACTGCTCACTGTCATGATACTGCTCACTGTCAAGATACTGCTCACTGTCAAGATATTGCTCACTGTCAAGATACTTCTCACTGTCAGGATACTGCTCACTGTCAAGATATTGCTCACTGTCAGGATACTGCTCACTGTCAAGATACTGCTCACTGTCAAGATATTGCTCACTGTCAAGATACTGCTCACTGTCATGATACTGCTCACTGTCAAGATACTGCTCACTGTCAAGATATTGCTCACTGTCAAGATACTGCTAACTGTCAGGATACTGCTCACTGTCAAGATACTGCTCACTGTCATGATACTGCTCACTGTCAAGATACTTCTCACTGTCAGGATACTGCTCACTGTCAAGATACTGCTCACTGTCAGGATACTGCTCACTGTCAGGATACTGCTCACTGTCAAGATACTGCTCACTGTCAAGATACTGCTCACTGTCAAGATATTGCTCACTGTCAGGATACTGCTCACTGTCAAGATATTGCTCACTGTCAGGATACTGCTCACTGTCAAGATACTGCTCACTGTCAGGATACTGCTCACTGTCAGGATACTGCTCACTGTCAAGATACTGCTCACTGTCAAGATACTGCTCACTGTCAAGATACTGCTCACTGTCAAGATACTGCTCACTGTCAGAATACTGCTCACTGTCAGGATACTGCTCACTGTCAGGATACTGCTCACTGTCAAGATACTGCTCACTGTCAAGATACTGCTCACTGTCAAGATACTGCTCACTGTCAGGATACTGCTCACTGTCAGGATACTGCTCACTGTCAAGATACTGCTCACTGTCAAGATATTGCTCACTGTCAAGATACTGCTCACTGTCAGGATACTGCTCACTGTCAAGATACTGCTCACTGTCAAGATACTTCTCACTGTCAGGATACTGCTCACTGTCAGGATACTGCTCACTGTCAAGATACTGCTCACTGTCAAGATACTGCTCACTGTCAGGATACTGCTCACTGTCAGGATACTGCTCACTGTCAAGATACTGCTCACTGTCAAGATACTGCTCACTGTCAGAATACTGCTCACTGTCAGGATACTGCTCACTGTCAGGATACTGCTCACTGTCAGGATACTGCTCACTGTCAAGATACTGCTCACTGTCAAGATACTGCTCACTGTCAAGATATTGCTCACTGTCAGGATACTGCTCACTGTCAAGATATTGCTCACTGTCAGGATACTGCTCACTGTCAAGATACTGCTCACTGTCAGGATACTGCTCACTGTCAGGATACTGCTCACTGTCAGGATACTGCTCACTGTCAAGATACTGCTCACTGTCAGGATACTGCTCACTGTCAAGATACTGCTCACTGTCAGGATACTGCTCACTGTCAAGATACTGCTCACTGTCAGAATACTGCTCACTGTCAGGATACTGCTCACTGTCAGGATACTGCTCACTGTCAGGATACTGCTCACTGTCAAGATACTGCTCACTGTCAAGATACTGCTCACTGTCAGAATACTGCTCACTGTCAGGATACTGCTCACTGTCAGGATACTGCTCACTGTCAAGATACTGCTCACTGTCAAGATACTGCTCACTGTCAAGATATTGCTCACTGTCAGGATACTGCTCACTGTCAAGATATTGCTCACTGTCAGGATACTGCTCACTGTCAAGATACTGCTCACTGTCAGGATACTGCTCACTGTCAGGATACTGCTCACTGTCAAGATACTGCTCATTGTCAGGATACTGCTCACTGTCAAGATACTGCTCACTGTCAGGATACTGCTCACTGTCAGGATACTGCTCACTGTCAAGATACTGCTCACTGTCAAGATACTGCTCACTGTCAGAATACTGCTCACTGTCAGGATACTGCTCACTGTCAGGATACTGCTCACTGTCAAGATACTGCTCACTGTCAGGATACTGCTCACTGTCAGGATACTGCTCACTGTCAAGATACTGCTCACTGTCAAGATACTGCTCACTGTCAGGATACTGCTCACTGTCAGGATACTGCTCACTGTCAAGATACTGCTCACTGTCAGGATACTGCTCACTGTCAAGATACTGCTCACTGTCAAGATACTGCTCACTGTCAGGATACTGCTCACTGTCAAGATACTGCTCACTGTCAGAATACTGCTCACTGTCAAGATACTTCTCACTGTCAAGATACTGCTCATTGCCAGAATACTTCTCACCGTAGAGATACTGCTCATTGTCAAGAAAGTTGTTCGTAAACCTGCAATCCACTCTCGTCTAAGACATTATCTACTCTCGATAATAATTATGTTTACGATCATTTGAAATAATGGTGTTGGCTGGAGACATGATGATGCTGTTGGCAAAGACGCTAGTGACACGGTGAAGAATGGACACGAAACCAGTCCAGTAGTAGATATTATAATCACCATCATTAACAACACGACCAGCAACAGTTGATAAAGGCTATTCACTATCAGCAAAGCCTTGGATGGTGTTAACTACGATAATCCCTACCGTCAGCTAAGCTTTACCTTACTGCCTCAGCTAAGCTTTACCTCACAGTCACCTGACACTCTTTCCCCATCGCCAAGAGCAGGTGTTTGTATAACGCCCCTAATCATGGCCTCCCACAACATACAGAATATGCGGCAAACACCCGTGGAAAGCATCACAGGAGACATCAAGATCCACAACAGTTTCGAGAAAACCTGTTAAACCCTCTTTATGCCACACTGAAGCCTATTGCCGGGATAACTTGATATCAAAACCACCAAATAAGGTTTCAACTCGTTTTTACATAAAGTATCAGATTCTCTTCTTAGAGGGAAGGATGGGATTAGAATCTTTTACAGGAGGGCTTGGGGGTCTCTCTCGTCCCGGAAAGAATCTATGTACAAAGGGGACTTAACACTACATCCATAATAAATCAGTTGAGGGACTTATACTCTGGGTCCTTTGTTCCTTGAGTGTCGTGTTTGCCTCAGTTTGTTTCATCTTGTTTAAGGATATTCTATCGTGTATTTTTCATTCTCCTTTTATCTCTTAATTTTTGTGTTCTCTCTCTCTCTCTCTCTCTCTCTCTCTCTCTCTCTCTCTCTCTCTCTCTCTCTCTCTCTCTCTCTCTCTCTCTCTCTCTCTCTCTCTCTTCTTATTATGCTTAGTTTTATTACTTGTGTGTTTGTTTTGTATCTTATTTCCTCGGTTCTTTATGCTTTAGTGTTTACCCAACTTATTACTTCCCACGTTAGCTTATTTTCCTTGTCTGGCTTCTCTGCATCGTCCTGTTTATGTCTTTATCCAAAGTTGATTCCATTTCTTTGTTGTTGTTGTTCTACCAGAGTGAATGATTGCTTCGCTTAAATTTTCTTATTCATGTTTGGTTATTGTTCGTTGTGTTTATCATATTTGTTAGCTGGCTAATCTTCACTGATTTCTGTCACTGTGTTTCCCTCATAGTCCAGGATGGTTTTGATTTCCTTAGATAATATTTTCTTCCATTAATTGCATTTTGCATCGAAGGCTGCTGCATTCACGGGCCACAAGTCTCCCATCAAAGACCAGGCCTTACATAATACATAAGAAGAATGTTAAAGATATAAAGAGAACTTGGGGAAGACGAGGTAAATCAATCGTTTGAGTTTAAGAGGAAGTGGGAAAACCTGCAGTTCAAAAAGGGGTCTGGTGGTACGTGTTAGAGAAGACATGAGATGGTGGAGTGTTCCATTATTTACCAGTGTAGGGAATGACATCACAGCGGCCCATTGTAGACGTTACGTCCTCACTCTTGCGATCAGTGTATGCTGGAGCCACGTTCACTCTCGCGACACCTCCCTTGCCATCGACATGGAATATCTCTCCTCACCGTCACCAGGTGGAGGGTTCACCATGGCTAGGGGGTGTCACCGCAAGTGTCACTGCAGCCTAGGGGATGGATGGTGGCTACTCTGATACCATCACTATCGTCACGTCTACTAAACCACAGCAAACATCATCACTATCCCCACTACGACAGCAAACATCATCACTATCCCCACCACGACAGCAAACATCATCACTATCCCCACCACGACAGCAAACATCATCACTATCCCTATCACGACAGCAAACATCATCACTATCCCCACCACGACAGCGAACATCATCACTATCCCCTATCACGACAGCAAACATCATCACTATCCCCACCACGACAGCGAACATCATCACTATCCCCTATCACGACAGCAAACTTCATCACTATCCCCACCACGAAGAAAACATCATCACTACTACCACCACCACCACCACAGTCTACCACATCACCACCCCAACAACACACACATCACCCCATCTATCACTATCAATACCGCCACCATCACCACAAGCATCACTGATCACCATCATCACACCATTACAAAAAAAGAATACATCCCTATCATCACAACATCACCATCTTCACTATCATCATCCTTACTGTCCCCAGCTGTACTATCATCTCCGTCACCATCATTACGTCATCACTATCACCATCATGACACCAGCACCACCATCCTCACCATCCGTCTTCTTCAACAACAAAGTCTGGATAGATCGCTCCTGGCGCCCATTTTTGTGTGATCCTCCAAGAATTTGTCTTATTAAATTCCTGGACAGGAAGCAGGAGAGCCCCACCCACCCCCCTCCCACCCCCATTGGCCTTGGCCCCCGTCCTTGGCCCGGCCAGGGCTGGCTGGCCAAGCAGCCTCCTCCTGGCCGGCCAAGATAATACCGCCCGGCCTTCGTGTGAACACAGGTTTGGCCATGAAGCCAAGAAACATTCCGTTGTTCATCATTTTAATAAGTGACTTTTCCCTCTCCACTTGGTTAAGTATCTAAGTGTTTGTGCTGAGGCTTGTTTAAGTGTTTGTCCTGCATCTTTTGTAAGAGGTAATCCTATATATATATATATATATATATATATATATATATATATATATATATATATATATATATATATATATATATATGGTTTGTCTAATATGTAATGCAATGAATTCTAAAGGTTCCCAGATATATACAAAAAAAGAAAATAATCAAAATGTATCTTTAGCAATTCGTATCACAGTGTGTTTGGTATCATTTCATTATCTCTGAGGAAGGAATTCAAGCGAAGTCTTCTGGACGAGTCCCAGTACTTCGACAACATCTCCTTGGGTGTGTTATGGTCCAGCGTTTGACCTCCATTTGGAACAGTGTGACCCCCAAAGGCTGGCCCCTGGCGACAGAGTTGCTGACACACGTGTACACGTGTCAAGAAAGCGTTCTGTCATCGACTGAGGAGGACCTAAGCGACGTGTTTGATTTATATAAAGACACTGAAAATCTCTCTTCCCTTTGTGATGAGAAAACTTTCGGGATCACAATATTTGCCAAGAACTGAGGAGCATTTTCCCCTGTGCTGAGTAATATCTGTGTGTGTGTGTGCCACAGTGAGGGAATATTAAAGGCAGAAGAAAGAATATTGAATCTTGAATGGTGTGATAGCGACCTGATTTCCTATGAACAGGAGAATACTCTCGAGAGTTAGAAAGAATACTGAAGGATATTCTAAGACAGATGTGGAACGGAAGAGGATTGGTGCTGGTGTGGGCGCTTGTAATGGGGCGGGAATATTGCAGGATCCTCTGGCCTAGCAGAAGAAAGCGTAGGAATCAATCTCTGCGGCCCAGCGGAAAAGAAGAACGTGTCTAACCGTGTGTGGGCGTGTCAGAACCCGGCCGAGCAAGAGGAGGAGACGCGCAGCCCAATAAACACAAGGCGGGCGGCGGGCGGGCGCCGCGCGCCAGGCTGTGTATAGCACGGGGATTCTTACGGTTCGCGCGGCGTCAAATACAACGAAGGCGAGAGAGTTTATGTCTCCGGAAAATTGTTTAGGTTGTGTGCGTCTCCACTGGCTCCGGACGCACGTGCGTGTGTGCGTGTGTGGCGGACCTTAGTGGCACGGGGTTTTAAGGAGCGTTTCCGGCAGATGTTTGGTGGGTGTGCCTTGTGTCACAGACCCAGGTCGACGGTGGTCGAGTCTAAACTCTCCCGAGTGTCTACACACACACACACATACACACACACATACACACATACGCACACACATACACACACACACACTCACACACACACACACACACACACACACACACACACATACACACACACACACATACACGTGTGCCTCCACAGGCCAGTACGGGGTCAGACCCAAATGGGTTCGAATCCTGGGGACGGCAATTGGCTCACAGTCAACACCAGCTGTTCGTCCTCCCTCTCGGAGCCATTCGATAAATGGGCACTTCGCTTCAGCTGTGGTGGGCGTATATGTATACATACATAGGAGTATAGACATGGTACATATATACAAGGTTAAGAGGTGCTAGGCAGCACGAGTGTAAGGCTCCCACCCCATAACACACAGTCATTACATACATACGGACGGACGAACGAGGGAATGTTGCCACAGCGACATAGTAAAGCGCTGGAAGAAGAGAGAGAGAGAGAGAGAGAGAGAGAGAGAGAGAGAGAGAGAGAGCCATAATCTCTCAGAGACAGTCACTGGAAATAGAAACGTTCCGACATAGAGACCAAAGAGAGACAGTCAGAATGAGAAATAGATAACAAAGCATATAGACTAGATAGATAGTCGCACCCAGACACCAGAGAGATAGTCAGACATAGAGATAAAAGAAACAACTAGTTATGAAGACAAACAACGACCACTTCTAGCAATGAACAACCTGGCGCACCACACGACAAACGTTCACAGCAAAGCTCCAGCGTACACCTGGGACACAGGCTACAGCTGTCTGCTGGTCTAGACTCGACTGGACCAGACTGGACTGGTTTGTCCTATTGTTGTGCTGGAAATCCTTCACCACCCCCTCCTTCCCTTCCCTCCTCCTCCTCCTCCTCCTCGCCCCCTCCCCTTACAGTCCCTAAGATTCCCCCAATCCCCCACCCACCCTACTGTGGCCAGAGCTTGTCCCACTTCGGTTATTGTAGTGGTGGTTGGGAGGGGGAGGAGGGAAGGGGCGATCTTCATATCCCCTCCTCCCACCACCAACCATCGCCTTGTACCCTGACACAGGGAGACGCCGGAGGTAATCTCTCCCAGGAGAAGGATATTAAAGGGTTTTAAGTCTTCAATGGCCTTTGCGAAGAGTGTGTTGCTTGAGTGTAAACCTGGAGAGGGAGGAAAGTATAAGTAAGAGGGGGACGCACTCGTTATTTCTGGAGTCGAGTGTGTGGGAGGAGAGAGAGAGAGAGAGAGAGAGAGAGAGAGAGAGAGAGAAGGGGGGGAAGGAATGCGATAGAGAACGGAGGTAGAAGACGATGTGGTGGAACGGAGGAACAGATGGACAGTCGGCATGGAATGGTTGGACTTTGAACCTGTGAGAGAATGGGATGTGGAAAGGGAGGAATCACAGAGAGAGAGAGAGAGAGAGAGAGAGAGAGAGAGAGAGAGAGAGAGAGAGAGAGAGAGAGAGTTGAGGCGAATGAAGAGTAGATTTAAGGGAGAAAGTGAGAGAGTAATTATCTATTTGTACTATAAGGTGTGTGAGAGAGAGAGAGGGGGTGATGTTCTATACTCGTGGGGCGTCATCTCTTGAACTTTCTCATTCACTCACACCAACTTTTTCAGCTTACGTATTCTGGCCACAGCTTCATAATTCAGTTTATTCTATTCATCCGCCGCTTTATACTAATATAACACACATCTCTTAATCACGTAATCACGTTTCTTGCTTAATACCATGTTATGGTCTCTGGTTGTTCTATCCTTCCTTCTCTCGAAGAAATGTTCACACTGATTACTTTATGAAACCGGTTTCAAAACTTAGAGGTTGTGATCAGGTCACCCAGTGTTCTTCTCTCTTCTATTTCGGGCTAATTTAACGCTTTTAGCCTATCCGTGTAACTCGGATTTCATGATTCTAATGCCATCTTTGTCGTCCTCTTCTGGACCTTCACTGTTAGCTCTTTGTGCTTCTTTAGATGCGGTGACCAAATCTGAGAAGCACATTCAAGCTTGTCCTTATGCAGGATATGAAATGTAGGCTCACTATTTTCTTACCCACGTACTTGAATACTGTTCTAATATATGTCAGAAAACAAATTGGTTCCTCCTTCGTTTCTCTTGATGTGGGTCAACGGCGATAGGCTAGAGATGTTGCAGGCTCCCAGTCTTGTCTCGCTCTCAGATTTCCTTCCTGCATCTTATCTCCTGCTGTATGATATTTACAACGAGGTCTTCTCCCAATGCGTCCCACCCTTTATTACCTTGTAGTAACGTGTGCAGGTGAGGGACGGACCTACATACAGTACACTATCAACAAAGCTGCCTGACATTAAGAGACGGTGCTTTAGATCTTGATAAACACACAGAGATTCCGAAGTCAGAAAACTTAGTTCACCTTTCACTTGGGTGGAGTATAAAAGGCCAGACCTTAGATTTTAAGGGCAAGCAATATCTTTAAGGCCAAATATTCATCTCACGCGTCACAGTGACCCTCTTATATACTACGTTCAAAGTCGGGTCTTTTAAAAGCCACCTTAAACATTTCTTGCTCGGCACCTCGCGTCGTGATGTGGGTTGTATTATTCAAGATCCAGGGAATCAGACCCAGCAGCTCCACCTGTGAGACGAAATCAGGTGATGACAGGTTAGGTAATGTCTACAGTGACGTATGGTGGTCACGACGTAACATTAAATCGTCAACAATTGAAAGTAGATATTCGACGCCTCGAATTGTGTTCAGGTTCTTTACAGATCAGGCTATTAACGCATCTTGCTGGTGGAAGGTGATCAAAGTCTCTTGGTAACGGTGGTGAGATGCTTCGATGTTTTGTCCTGACTATCCACGCACTGATGATATCCAGAGGTCGGCCCACTCAATGCCTATGGCCATGGGTGGTGGGTCTGGATGTGTCTTACTAAGACATCCACGACTCTGGCGATGTATACAGATCAGGAAACTGATCTGTATTGTTCAAACGTATCTGGAGATTCTCCCGATGTATATTTACAGGAGTTACATGTAAAGATTTATCAAGGTAAAGGAATCAGGACAATCATTTCGACCATCTTAAGAATAAAACTCAACAGAACTTCGGCAAAATGAAACTCCATCCGTTTCAGACGTATGCGACTTTGGCTCTTTTTCAGCATCTACGCTTCACATCCATTACGAAGAGTGTGAACCCTAGACTCCAGTCTACTCACTAGGAGTTGATGTAGTGTGTGTAAGATCATGTGTTTCACGCGACACCCATGTGCTCCTCCAGACCACATATGTGGGCGTCTTCCTCCTACAGACCATATCATTCTAATGCAACATCCTCTCTGCGTATGTATCATGAACTCCTTCATCACAACCGTACGACTTTTGGGTGTAATGGTGCAAGCTTTGACCATGTCTTTGAGGACCAGGTCAAAGGCCAGACCTACGTAAGAAAGGGCCGTAGCCGTCATGCCTAAGGCTCATGCTGTCGTGTTAGCGCTGGGTCGTACCTTCACGTTCAAGGGTCGTCCCATCGTACTCAAGGGTCGTGCTTCAAAGGCTACGCGTACCGTTGTGCTGCACAAGTTCTCTTTCTATCAAGGCTCATCAGACCTGGCAAGAATCCCTGCAACAAGAGCATTAATCTACACCCTTGGCTGGGTCCTCTCCGGGATAAACTTTCTCCTGTGATGTTTGGTAACGGCAAGTTTGGCGTCCATCCCAGCAGGCTCACAAGACGTAGTGACCGCATCAGCTGTGTTCAGCCACCAATAAACATGGAGGCTAAGATTCTTAGCGTCCCTGAGACCATGGGTAGGCCCGCCTATACTGCGAGACGACTCGGCACGGATCCAATAGACCGAATTGTCCATATGAATCATCAAACCCTTGAAAACGAAGCCATAAAAACCCGTCTCTGGACTTCGGCAGAGCATGGTCGAACAACTGATTCGGGGCTTTATTCGACTGCTCGAGAGGAGCGAGACGCATTCACCGAGTTTTACGAGCGATATAAGACGATATTAAGAGTATTGAGTTAAGCCCCTTTTATATATATATATACATACACGTATCTTGGCACTGGACAGTTGGGGATTTGGCTGCGTGTGTTGGGTAAAAGCGGACCCAGAGTGAGATCATCGACAAGTACCATCTACTTGCAGGAAAAATCGTTTCGAGGGTCGAAATGAAATTTTGCTCTGGGTTTCCGAGCAATTACTGTAGCGTTGTGTTTCCGTCAGTGTTGTGTAGTTTGGTTGGATCATAATGCATGCACGAGGAGAAATGACATGGAATTGGAGTCTGAAATTTTTTTTTTCTTTTTTTTTTTAGATGGCCAGAACTGAATTGGTCGCGTTCGCGATGAAGGCACGGCTCAAACCCCCCAAAACCAATATTTGCTGAACACTGTTCCTCCGTGTGTGTGTGTGTGTGTGTGTGTGTGTGTGTGTGTGTGTGTGTGTGTGTGTGTGGTGTTCACTTTCCCAAAACTCCAGAACTGTATGAAATTTCTCCAAAGAGACGATACAACTATGGCCCTTGATGCCACGACCCTAACTATGAATTCGTTTTGGGAAACACAGAAGAATCCTACCCAGTCCAACTGGACTCAACCAACCAGAACTGATCTGTGGTTGAGTAGGTTTAATCGGGTGTGACTGAGTGCTACCAGGTCTGGTTGAGTAGGTTTAATAGGGTGTGAGTGAGTAGGTGCTACCAGGTCTGGTTGAGTGAGTTTAATTGGGTGTGACTGACTGCTACCAGGTCTGGTTGAGTAGGTTAATCGGGTGTGACTGATTGCTACCAGGTCTGGTTGAGTGAGTTTAATCTTGTGTGACTGACTGCTACCAGGTCTGGTTGAGTAGGTTAGGTGCTACCAGGTCTGGTTGAGTGAGTTTAATCGGGTGTGACTGACTGCTACCAGGTCTGGTTGAGTAGGTTAGGTGCTACCAGGTCTGGTTGAGTGAGTTTAATCGGGTGTGACTGACTGCTACCAGGTCTGGTTGAGTAGGTTTAATCGGGTGTAGGTAAGTTAGTATCACAGGTACGGCTGAGTTGGCTTCCATACGATATACCTGAGTAGATCTTATGTGATGTGGCTGAGTTGGTCTTATACGCGTGTGGTAAAGGAGTTGACAATAGAGAGAGAGAGAGAGAGAGAGAGAGAGAGAGAGAGAGAGAGAGAGAGAGAGAGAGAGAGAGAGAGAGGTTGATTGTAATGGCTTGCAACACGAGTGTGCAGTTCCAACCCAATGGTGTCTTTATCTTCACCTGTGGCAAACGCCACCACAACCACCATCACCACTATCACCACTATCATCACCACAACCACCACCGCCACCACAACCATTACCACTTCTACCACAACCACCACCACTCTCCATCCTTCTCCCTAATCTCTCTCTCACTCTCACCCCCACCTTCTCTCATTCTCATCCCTCTCTCCCTCCCTCTCTCCCACCCCACGCTCCCTCCTCTCTCTCTCTCTCTCTCTCTCTCTCTCTCTCTCTCTCTCTCTCTCTCTCTCTCTCTCTCTCTCCCCCCCCACCCGCCCCTACACACATTAAACTGTCCGAGTTTTGTCACCGTCTCAGTGGAAGGCTAGGCTAATGTCCGGGGCCAGAACACTCTCCCAAACTTATGTAATTACCGCGACTTATCATACTTTAATGACGGCTATTAACCAGGGAGAAGACATCCTCCAATTATTAAGACATTTGAGTGAAAAACGAGTCTTATTATCCTGAGACGTAGGGGTTATAATGCTTACTTTGGAAGGCTGATGGATCTTGGTAATTAATACCCAGCGCGGGGCGCCCCCAACTTCCCCCACCTCTTTGATAGATATGATAAATTGAAAAGAAGATCCTGACCCCCAACTTTGACTTGAGATTACTTTGTGTCTTGGCTTACGGAAGCTGAGGAAAGGTTTAATCACTCCCCTGGGGGCAGGCTAACCACACTCTCTCTCCTCCCCACCTCCCTCCTCCTTCACATGTCTCCTCTCTCACCTTTGACCTCATCATCTGCTCCTCCTAACCCTTCTTGACCTCTCCTCAGGGTCTCTCCCCCACCACTTTATCATCTATCGTCTGTCATTATTCCCATTCTCTTGTCTTATCTCCTGGTCGCTTCTGTCAGTCTTCGATTTCTCCTTTTTGTCAGCGTTTCTTACATTTCTACCTATCCTTTTGTTCCTCACATTCATCCATACAGTTTTTTTTTCAAATGTTTGCACGTTTGTTTGTTACTCTTTCACCTCCGAACCGCAGCCGCTGCTGTACAAGCTTAGGAGTTTGTTTATAGGTACTTCAAAATCTGGGCAAGGCTTTAAGCCACCGCACATTACCCTTAAAGGCCATAGGAAGGCAACCAAAGGTTGTTTTTGAAAACCCTATTTACCATATCCTAATAAGTCCATGACACTCACTCGAAAATAGGTGACATAGTGGCCTCAAACTTTTATGATAAGGTTGACTCAGGGTCAAAGGCAGGATCCAAGGGTACTAGAGTCAGGGCCAAAGAGCTAACTAAGGCCACTGTTCAAGGGTCGGAGTTCCTAAAGAAATTTCTGTCCAATGCCGCGCCGGTTACCCAAATGTGTCATACATCCTTTATCTCTCTTATATACTCTACAGTCTCACTGTATCATCTATCATATCATACCTTTCTACAACCCTCTACAGCCCTCTGCAACCCAGCTATCGTCTTCTTTGAACTATCATCATTCTCCCCCTCCTCACCTGCCTCCCTACCTTCCCTCACTCTGCCCCCAAAAATGACCCATGGCAGCGCCACATGAGAGTGGTATGACAGAGATGTTTTCTTACATCATCTTGGTAATTCAATATTTCCATCATCATCATCAGGCATGACTTGTCCGGGGCTCGTCCCTCCCTCAAGAAAGGTTGGAGGGCGAGCCGACAGATGGGGTGTAAAGTCACAAATTTCCCTCCTTCCACACGACCCGCCACAACAGTGGAAGTCCATAAAAAAAAGAAAGAGAATCTAGTGTTTCCTTCTTACACAAACTCGGTTCACAGTTTATCTTTTGTTTTTCCTTTTTGTGTGTGTGCGTGTGTGTGTGTTTGTGGTCGTCTCCCTGGGTGAAGTAGATGACCTTTGACCTAGCGTGTTACTGGGGCGACTCAATAACAGCCATGAAAAAAAGATGGGGGACTATCTCATCACTTCTCCCAGGTGTTACTGTTCGCGACTCGCCTGTTGCTGGGAGGCGTCGTCACACAACACTGGTGAATGATTTCTCGAGTGTTTCAACAATACATCCGGGACTACTGAACTCAACTACAATGTCTCTCTGAGTCTTTCCTGGGTCGTTACCCCTTCTGTTACCCTCGAGCGAAGGTTATGCCAACTTTTTTGGAAGCACGGGCCAACGTATCTCATCAAAACCAGACCTTAAATGAATTATCAGAAAGAGTGGAGGGGAGGAGGAGGAGGAGGTGGAGGAGGGATGAAGAGACAGAGAAGTAAGGCGATGAGAGATTGACCTAAAAGGGTCTTGGAGAAAGTGGAAAGACCTGCTTTGTGAAAAGGTAGAAATCATTTTACGTTCGGGAAAGACATTGGAAGGTACAGAGTTCCAAAACTTAGCGGTGCTGGGAAGGAAGCAGACGTCACAACGCTTTCTTATGATTTATGTGACTCCTCGTAAAGTCGTGATTCTTGTGCTGATGAGATCGCACGGTTGCCGTCCGTCACGTCGTACGCATACAGCTGGTGCGTTTCCCGCCCATCATGATAGCCATTCATCATTCAGTAAGATGAACATAACTTCGTGATCATCACCATGATTCATCATACCTTCATGATCATCACAGTACTTCATCATATCCTTCATGATCATCACCGTAATTCATCATACCTTCATGATCATCATCATAATTCATCATATCTTCATGATCATCACAATACTTCATCATACCTTCATGAATGCATCACTTTGGTCATCCTGTCGTTATCTCTGACGCCATATCTGTACTAAGAACATCATCAATACAGAGTGATCGGTATAGAATGTTATCAGTGTAAGGGGTTATCAGCGTGTATAGATACTTCAGGATCCACTGCTGCACACACTGGTCCCCTGTCTCTCTCCTGCTGCACACACTGGTCCCCTGTCTCTCTCCTGCTGCACACACTGGTCCCCTCTCTCTCCTGCTGCTCACACTGGTCCCGTCTCTCTCCTGCTGCTGTTACCGTCTATCAACGCTGTTCCACACCCTGCGCTCTGCACACGAACTGTCCCCCTTCCCATTGCTGTTGCGCATGGGATTTTACCTTCCCATCGCTACTTCACTCAGGCCGTTCCCTATCACCACTGCCGTACAGGAGCTGTTCCCTCCCATAGCTGCTGCAGTGTCTGTTCCCCTCCCATCGCTGCTGCACATGGGGGGGGGGGGCTGTGTTCGCTCCCATCGCTGCTGCACAGGGGCACGCTATACATCAAAAACCTGTGTCGTGGGACATGGATTGCTGAATCTGGATGGACACCAGAGAGGACTGATTAAAAATTAAATTGGGCGATCAGTCCGGATCATATGGTTGGCTGCTCGACCAGCAATGATGTGCGGTATGGCAATGGTAAGCCCACGCTCCACTGGAGAGAGAGAGAGAGAGAGAGAGAGAGAGAGAGAGAGAGAGAGAGAGAGAGAGAGAGAGAGAGAGAAGCCTAAGTCATCCCTGGAACAAAGTAATTTTTGAGCCTCAGTTCCTTCGTTGTTCCAGCCATCATGGCCTCCAGTTTCAACCCCTTCCAGAAGGCTTCACATCAAGTACACATCTTATCATCGCCTCATGACAACACTTACACACTCATCCTTTTCCTAGGCTTCCCATTCATCCACACCCTCATGACACACACGGTACGTGGTACACTGTCACACACACTTCCCAGTGTACCGCCAAAGTACACCTCACAATCGCTTCCTTCAAGTACAACACAGAGGTACACCCATAACCTACGACCCACGCCTCACGACCCACACCCCACGACCCACGCCTCACGATCAACATCCCAACTCCCACGACCCACTCCCCACACCCCACGCCCCTCAGCCATGTAACTGATATCTTTGCTTCCATTTGTCACAACATTTTATATATATATATAAGAAATTTTCTCCCAAGTGTCAAGACGCATATCCCGGGCAATGGGCCGCTAGGGACCTACTGCTTCTGGCCATACTCTTCCTCTCTCCCTCCATTACTCCCTCTTGTCCTCCTCTCTCTCCCCCGTTACTCTCCCTAGCCTTCCTCTCTCTCTCCTGTTACTCTCCCTAGTCTTCCTCTCTCTCTCTCCGTTACTCTCCCTAGTCTTCATGTCTCCCATGTAGTCCGCTTCCTCCGGCCTCTTTCGGCCACGCCTAACCTCCGCAGGCCTCACCCCGACCCTCTCCAGCCCTCACCCCCACCGTCTCCAGGCCTCACCTCTCTCCCTCTCTCCTCTTCAGCCCTCACCCCCATCGTCTCCAGGCCTCACCCCTCTTCCTTTCTCCTCTCCAGCCCTCACCCCCATCGTCTTCAGGCCTCTCTCTCTCTCCTCTCCTCTCCAGCCCTCACCCCGACCGTCTCCAGGCCTCACCTCTCTCCCTCTCTCCTCTTCAGCCCTCACCCCCATCGTCTCCAGGCCTCACCCCTCTTCCTCTCCTCTCCAGCCCTCACCCCCATCGTCTCCAGGCCTCACTCCCCTCTCTCTCTCCTCTCCTCTCCTCTCCAGCCCTCACCCCGACCTCTCCAGGTTTGAGTCAGATAAATCTCGTGTCGAGTTCTCACAGCAGGAGCAAGAAGATGATATACGGTGTGTGCTTTTGATTCGCGTCTCCTCCGTTAAGGATGACGTTTTTTCCCGTTTTTTCTCCGGACATTTTCTGTTGCCTGTTCACCCATGTCTACGATGCTCCCGAGGGGCCATTAAATGACAATTTTCGCGGTTTTGTTAATGTTTTGCCTTTGCGGTTTTTTTATCATTATTTCCTCGTAACTGTTTACTTTTTTTTTACATTTTCTTTATTTGACTCTTTTATTTCTCTTTATGTTTCCCTCATTCGACTTTCCTGTCTTC